>NC_079223.1:10791244-10971244 GCF_029633865.1 Lampris incognitus
CTGCGTCCAACTGGAGACACGTTATTGTACGTGAGATAATTCATATATAGATTTAGTTCAAATGTAAAGCTGTAGAAAGAGTCAGTGGCGTACAGGCGACAGTCTAAGCAGAAGCGCTGACTTTGTGTGAGGGATTTTCGCTACAGCCTTGGCTATTGACGGGGGGGGGGGGTTGTGTCCTTGAGCTGTGGGCGAACATGAATGCGAGTGTTTCTTTTTCTTTTCTGAACATACATCCCTGTCGTTCTCACCTTCCTTTTCCATCACGCAGTCTCTGCTTCACAACGCGCTGATCCGTGACACGTCGAGGACCCCCCTCCCCCCCCCACCTCCCCCGTACGAGCGTCAATATGCGCTTGTTTGTGTAATGCCGCGTTTGTGTGAAATCAGCCGATGCGGGTCAGTGCCTCACCTGGCTCGGTGAGGTTCAGGAGGGAACAAGAGTACGGATCCTCCCGATCTTCTTCCGGAACGGGGCAGCCGCGCTCGCCCACGATAAACTTCACCCCCACTCTGAAAGTAAGCACAACACCGTCACGTTCATCCGGCCGCCTGTCAACGCGGCATCACACTTAGAAGGCGGTTATTGAGAAAGCGCTGTCCATCCGCAACTCGCAACCCGTTACCGTGGTTACCGAGGGGGCGCTTAAAAAGCCGTCACACCCCATACGTGCTCGCATCATCGGATGTGAAAGTAATGGACCAAAAGAAAGGAGAGAGGAAAGAGACCTGCCCCCCCCCTCCCCCCGGTCATATAAAGATAAAGGGGGCTGACAGGGCCCCCCCCCCCTGATTATTTGGTTGCAGCTGCAGGCTTTTTGTTCTCAGTGGATGAGTTTGGCTTGGGAAAATAACTCCCAGAGGGTTGAGGTACGACCCAACAGACCTGTGCTGGAAACGGGGGTGATCCTTGAGGTAGCCCAGCCATGTCTCCCTTATCGCCCGTCTGAGGTCACGGTGGTGGCGCGCCGACAGCACTCCCATCAACACTTCGTAGGAGGGCAACGCTTCATCTGGGTTGGAGAAAGGGTTGCAGGAAGGGGGTTATAATCACTGGCCCGCACGCTCCACAAAACGTGCACGCCATTCAAGCACGCGCGCGCGTTGCATTCACGTGCCCGAAATGAGACTCGGACTTTACTTCGACGTCATACGTGTCATGCACACACTTACAACACAGTAGTTACGAGTCACAGCAGTGACGACACAGAAGCCTGCCAGTCTCGCAGCAGCTTTGGAGAAGCAACGCCCAACATTAATAGTGGCGTTTAAAAGAAGCACCGCCTAACTACTACATTCATCTGAATATATATATATATATATATATATATATATATATATATATATATATACACACACACCTTCATTACAGTTCACTTAACAAACCACTACACCCGAAAGAGGCCGTGGCAGCGCATTAAAGTTAACTTACCACCCACACACACAGCGCGCGCACATACGACACACACGCGCGCACATACCACACACACGCACACACGCGCACGCATGTGAAGTTGCGAGGAACCTTGAGTGGCAGCCGAGTCTCCGGCGTCCGGCGGGGTTGTGCTCCGACACGTCAACCACAAGCGCAGCACGACCGCCACGGCACACGGGAGCAGGAGGAGGGCTAGGCTACGCATGGACGGAGCGCTGCATGTGGACGCCAGTGCCCAACAGCCACGGCAGACGGCGGAGCCCACGGCGCCGCCTCGCTGCCTCTCCCGACGAGCACAGGGCGGCGCGCCTGCGAGCGGCGCATTTCAACAGGCGAACAGCCCTCATGGCCGCCTCTCGCGCGGACTTGACCTCGACCAATGGGAGCGCAGAAGCGCCGGCGCGCTAGGCACGCCGGGATATGTAGTTCTGTCTGTTCGAAGCGGAACAGCGCGTGTTACGCCTGCGAGTCTTTACGGAGCCGATTATTCTCCCAAAACTGTTCAAATGGGGGGGAAAAAATGTCTTTGGTGTTTATTTACTGCGGTAACTTTAAAGCATAACCGGCTTTGAAAGGTAATAAGAGTAGAAGACTTTTGATTGTGGTAGAAGAAGAGGTAACACGGCTGCAGCGAGCGTTTTCTATCGACGTAACCGTTTCACCAACACCCAGGGGCGCCCCCAGACATTTTCATAGGGGGGGGCGGGGGGGGCCAAATGGGGCCACTGAACATCTTGGGGTGGCACACCAAAACCAAAAGCCATGACTGAATTTGGGGAATTCTATGATGCTGTTGTAGTATACTGTATAGGCTAGTGGAAACCTGTCGATATGAGAGTTAAGAAAAATATACATTAGGTGCTGTTCATGTAAATCAATAATGTAAAATATCAGATAGAAGCATATTATGCATAATCAGAAGCATATTCTGCATATGCGACTCGTGGCTGGGGGGGGGGGCAGGGATAGAATCAGGATGGCCATGGCCACCCCTCGGGGGCGCCACTGCAAACAACTGCAAATTAACAAATCAACCACTTTCATTATCCCGAAATTTAGCATCAATTTCACTTTAAGAAAGATGTTTGACACACAAACTTACTGCATAACACGCGATTATTTCTTAATATCCACGGAACAATGTATTTGGGGGTTGCATCTTTAAAATCAGGCGACTTCTCTGCCTTCACTGCTCCGCTTGCCTGTTTCCTTGCTTGTAACAATTTCATTTGCAACGTTAATGGGAGTTTCAACCTCATCTGACAGGACAGCTCGTCTCAGCAAGTGCAATGAGTTTCCCACTCCTGCTGAATACACCTTCAAGGGCTTTTGGAAAAATATTCCTGCACAGATTGCGGCTGTATATATATATATACACACACACACACACACACACACATATATATACACACACACACATACACACACACATATATATATATACACACACACATGCACACACACACACATATATATATATACACACACATACACACACATGCACGCATATATATATATATATATATATATATACATATATATGCACACACACATATATATACACACGTATATATATATATATATATATATATATATATATAGACACACACACACACACACACACACACACACACACACACACACACACACACACACCTCTGCACTATGGATGGCCACTCTCCTGTGTGTTACACAGTTCTTTCTTTAGGTTTTTACTATGACATATTACTTTCTTTTTGGGAATACGCAATTCATTTGAATAAGACAGACAGGCATCCAATGAGCAAGTTGATATTGGCACATCTTCCCAAGAGCGGATAAATCTTTCAGCGATGACTTATCATTAATGGAGCAGAACTCTTGAGGCGACGAATGCATGCATGAATGAGGAAATGGCCTCAATAGATAATCCGAACGGCTGTTGATTTCAGTGGCTAACAAACTGAACTGCCATCATATTCTTCATGTGACCTGCAGCGCTGGATCATCCTTTTCATTCCCCGACATGCACCGTCTGGGAGTGGGAGGAAAACAAGACAGGCGAGAGGAAGATGGCAGACCCGTCAGACAAGAGTGAATTCAGAAGGTTGACAAATTGACCTTCAAAAGGAAAGCTGCTGCTGCTGCACAAGCGTTGCAAGTCGGAGGACTTCATTTTCAAATGAACCACAAGAGGACTCTGCTGCATCACACTTGCTTGAAGAGACCCTTCATCGATTCCGTGCGCTCCATTTGCTCTTCGCTGGTCTGAAGGGGCAGTTCTGAAGGACGTCATGGAGGGAGACAGGAGACACAGCAATGCCGTTATCACAGAAATAGACACAACACATTTGGGTTGCCATTTCCTTTAATCAACTTCATCTGCCAAAGGATTTACAAAGCCTGTTATTTAAACGTTGCCCCCCTCCCCCCGAAAGAGTTATCATTCATCAATACAGCTGCACGTGTTTACAGATCCGGACCCCCCATGAAAATAATGTGCAGAATAGCACCCATAAGTCTACGAAGAGGCAATATTTCATCGCATAATATCTCTCAGTTCTCTCTGTGATATATAGAAGTAAATCCATGCAATATTCATCTCTAGCCATGAACTTCATATTTCTTTATTTTTCCAGATTTGGCACCATCCTTGAGATGAGGTCAGTGAAAGTACCCTGAGGTTGATCTCAGGTTGTTAAGACAGGAACTAAAGACACAATTATTATCCTGAAAACAGGTCGAGGAGAATCCAATATCTTGTCTGGGTGACGATCTTAGCAGTTTAATTCCCAAATGCAATGGCTATTCAAGTACCAGGAGGAATGAATCCTTCGTTTTAAAGAAATCAAAATGCCGACGATGCAGTAAACCTGAACCATCGAAGGGATCATAACATGTAAACCGACCCTTATCGTTGTTTTTAAAAAATATTGAGTATCAATAATTGCATGATTTATAAATGTTTTATCCTAAGTATCATACAAGCTTAAGTAGCACTACACGTCATGTAACTGTCAGTGCTGTGCAACACATATCCAATCATACTACTAATAACAATATTAATTATATCAATATCATAACAATTCATTGTAAAAATTAGCAAATGCTATTCAACTACCATGTAAAGGAAATGTTGGACAGTGTGCTTTTTTTCTTTAGAAACAAACAAACAAAAAAGGCTGTGGGAGGACAGTGTAAGGAGTACGCCGCTCTCACAAAAATTGGCACTGTAACATACTGTACACTCTAAGAGATTGACGGTCCCTGGGAAACGGAGGAGACCGCCGAAAGGAGCGGAGAAACATGCAGGCCTCTGGTTGGGCTTTACGGTCCAAGGCCATGCCATTCACACTAGGACAGGCAGAAAGGAATCAGGCTCAGGAAACATGCCCAGGAAAACAAATGGTGCCGAGATGAAACATTTTTTTTTTTGAAGTTATCAAGTTGGATTATACGCTGCCTTTTAAAAATTCAGCCAGAGGCAGCAGGATAAACCCACAAGCCCGGATGGAAGGTAGCACACATTCATAAATAATTTTCAAACGTCCGTATGGGTCTGCATGGTTTATAGCCCTGAACAACACACCTTGTTTGTGAAACACAGCTCTGTGTTTTTCAGCGAATATATTTATATATTTTCACACCACCGCTCATGTGCCGTCACCTTTTTTGTTGCAATACGCCGACATAATTTACAGTGGGAGGTAAGGATGCCTCCAAGAGACATTGCTCACTCGGTAGAACTCGAATTTTACTACGTCTGAACGTCTTCAACGCGCGGGTTAATAACTGCAGATTTCTGGGTCGGGTGGCAACAGGAGGGACGAAGGGAAGCTGGAGATTTCCAGCGTGCCTACGGTGGACAGGTTGCTCTCAACGGTCAGGGCTGTGCATTCAGTAAAATGGAAAATACTTCAAAAGGATGTTTAAAGATAAAAAGTTGATTATGAAAATGAACATTGATTCTACTTCGACAGGGTCGAGGGCCGGGGAGAAATGTTTCAAACCAGCAAACGCATTGGGCAATAACTTGTTTCCTGAGGCACGTAAGATCTAGCACAATAAAAGAGAAAAACAAAAGAAGAAGAACATCTCTCATCTCTTTAAGCACTGAGCAAGGCTGCTGTCTAATAACAAAGCAAGAACAAACCTATTTAACAAGACATGAGAACGCTCAATGGGTTGCCAGTTTTGGTAGCCGACTCCCCCGAAACCTTCAGCCACCAGGACAGTACTGACCATCAACAGAGTGTCCGCTGGGCAAAACTCAACTCAACGCCTATGGCCAGTAGCTTCAGGTGTGGTGAAGACAGAGAAGCCAGGCAACGCCATGCCTGAACGCCCGCGCACATCTCTGCCGGCCAGCTCATCAGAGGATGGTGCAGAAGAACTTCTTCTCTCGGAACGGGTTCTCGGAGGCCGGGACGGGGACGATGAGAGGGTCCTCACGTATGTGGGCATCACAGTATGCCATCAGGTCTGCTGCCGCCTTGGACACCTGTGGGAGGGAGACCCGGAAAAAAGATAGATGTAGAACAACCACGCATATGGGATCAGCCTTGACGGGCCAAAAAGTGGACAGAAATGATGAATTTCAAAGTGTGATGGATATCGGACTTTGTCCGCTAACTGGGTTTCCCCCCCCCCCCCCCCGGTACTGCGTGGGAGTTTACAGGAGAGGAGCCCACAAACAAGAGTGGAGCAGCTGTGTCCGGGAGAAGACGGCGGTTCGGGGATACGTGTGGGGGCCCGGGCCATCTGATGTCCTGGCTTTACGTCGAAGTCATCAACCTCTCGTTCTCTCACATGAGAATATAACTCGCGCAGCGTGCTAGACAGGAGGCTCTCTCTCAAAAACACTGGGCGCACATGTATTTCATCCAACAGTTGCATCGGCCTTTGCATAGGTGACATTACGTTCGCTTGAACTGCTGTGACTTTTGATTACTTTGGTATGTGGGTAATGTAGAGGCAGTAAGTATTTCACAGCCCCCCCCCCCAACATACATTTCCCTGCAATGCGTCTGTGTGAGAGTGAGAGAAAGAGAGAGAAAGTGCAACTGTACATAAAGTCTATTTACACCGATACACTGAAAATGTGAATAAATCAAGATGGATGGAGATCCATCAAATCATCAACGGCTAGATTTAAATGCACAGCTATGCAGGAATCTTAAAAAAAAGGTATGGCAATTGCCATTAAAGCTGACAACCGTGATATTTCTCCATTAATGAATTGTTACGTTATCCTTGTCGGGATAAAATGGAGTCAGGTTACATAATACCAACTGGCAACTTTACACCCAGAAATCAGACCAGAACAGAAAATGTTCTGGTCTGAACCCTGGTCTGAGAAGCGCAGCAACCCAAGTGGGACTCATTTGCCTCAAGGCCACTCTTTGACAATATTAGAGACTCTACTTTTAAGACATGGTTAATATAAATACCTTAATCCAGTTACTTTTTAGTTATGACTAAAGTCAAAATTCAGGGTATTAATACTGCAGTTATGACAAAATATTCAACACTGCAGTTGTAATGCTTAGTCACACTTCCTTAATGTGATTTGGACCTATGACCTGAAAAAGCACATTACAAGTAAGCCTCTCCAATGGGGATTTTGTGAGATACAATACTTGCCAAACAGACCATGAATCAATTTTTGAAACTACAAATATATTTTAAATCCAGCTCACACAAATTGAGACTGGACAATATACATACAGTAAATAGTTACACATGGGGCTGGGCAATGATTCCATATCATCATTTATCCTCTTTCAAGATCGGAGAGAAATTCAGATATTGTCATACCATGAGAGACAATTGTGTTGTCTAGATTCATGATAACGCCTTTTACCTAGTACCTAAATTTTCTCCTAAAATGCGGTCTGAAATGTTTGAGGGAATATTTTTTGAAACTGTGTTTTGGTTAAATATACTTTACGTTACCAAAGAGTTCAATGGTATGAAACTCAGCTAGATTCTTAAACATTCGGAGGCTCACAGATATATCTTATATTCTTCATAAATCTTAAAATTCCATTATAATTCTGTTATCCTCTTTCAATGTTGTATTCTGTAAATTGTGTAAACATCCATTGCAGGTTGTCTGTCTTGGGAGAGAGATCCCTCCTCTGTTGCTCTCCCTGAGGTTTCGTCCTATTTTTTCTCCCTGTTGAAGGATTTTTTTTTTTAGGGAGTTGATCCTTATCCGATGTGAGGGTCTAAGGACAGGAAGTTGTGTTGCTGTAAAGCCCCTTGAGGCAAATTTGTAATTTGTGATATTGGGCTACACAAATAAAATTGCCTTGACTTGACTCACAGCTCTGGCCGCCAGGCTGAAGAGATACACTAGAGAAGCAGAAGCCAATAGAGTAAATGGCCTGTTCCTCAAAGAATTAGCCAAAGCATCCCAGCTGCAGAGTAACAAGGGAACAACATAAGACCCATCCAGAGCAGAGACCGGGCGATTCTGGAAGCATATATGGGAAAAGGAGTCATCACACAACACCAATGCCCAGTGGCTGGTGAACCTAAGAGTGGACCACAGCAATATCCCAGAACAAGAACCAGTTACCACCACAGTAGCTGACATCTAACGACGAGTCTCAAACATTAACAGCTGGACTGTGCCAGGCACTGACATGATTCGCGCCTACTGGCTGAAGAAGCTAACAGCACTCTATGAATGTCTGGTGACACAGATGAACCAGCTGCTAACATCAGGGTCTCACCCTGACTGGCTTACACTACACAGAACAATACTGATCCATCAAGGATTCCCATAAAGGTACAACACCTTCAAACTACCGGTCGACGTGTTCTTCCTGGTTCTTACTTATAAAGCCCTTCACAAACTGGCTGCCCCATACCTCACCGACCTCCTCTCCCCCTACCAACCCTCTCGGTCCCTCAGATCCACCTCAGCCTCCCTTCTCTCTACCCCCAGGTCCAACCTCCGCGGCTTTGGTGACCGAGCCTTCTCCAGGGCAGCTCCCAGGCTCTGGAACTCACTTCCCCAAGTCATTAGAGACTCAGAATCCCTCCCACTCTTCCAATCCCATCTCAAGACACACATTTTCTCCATTGCCTTCTCATGCCCCCCCGGCCTCTCGTCCACCCCTGGTCTGGGGCGGGCTGGGGACTGGGCGCTCGACCTGCCCCCGTCCGTCAACAACTCCCTCCCCGAGCGCATCGGACACTGCTGCGGGCTACCCACATTCAGGTCATTGGTCGCGACTCACCTCTTCAGTCTTCATCTATGATTTATTTGATTTATGATGTTTCCTTTTCTTTCCCTTTTGTATCCGTCCAAGTGGGAGAGTACTGCTGGCGTTGTGTGTGCGGCTGCCGCTTCTCCCTCTCGTAGCCCCCCCTTCCCATCCACCCCTGTATGTCTGTGTTATGTTTATCTGCCATCTTGTTTCACCCCGTTTATTGTAAAGCGACTTTGAGTATTAGAAAAGCGCTATATAAGTTTAATGTATTATTATTATAACATGGAAGATACTCTCAGGTATCATAGCAGCTAAGCTGAATGGGGACATGAGTCAATACACGAGCAAAACTCGGAAGGGAATTGGGAATGACATCAGAAGGTCAAAGCATCAGCTACTAGTTGATAGAGCAGTCACCCAAGACTAAGACCACAAAGGCCAACCTGAGCACAGCCTGGATTGACTACAAGAAAGCCTACGATTCAATGTCCCACACATGGTAACTGGAGTGCTTGGCACTATACAAAGCCAACAGGAAACTTAGCCTTTATCAAGAATATGATGTGGCAGTGCAAAACAATACTAGAGGCCAACTCACAATCAATCACACAGATAACCATCGAATGTGGCATATAACAAGGTGATGCACTGTCCCCGCTGCCGTTCTGCATAGGCCTGAACCCTCTCAGTCAGATCTTCACAAAGAGCGGATATGGATACAGGTTCAGAAGTGGAGTTATCATCAACCACCTCCTATACATAGATGAAATCAAGCTGTATGCCAGGAATGAGCAAGACATTGACTCACCTCACCAGTATCTACAGCGACAACATTGGGATGCCATTTGGACTGGACAAGTGCAGTTGAATGATGGCAAAAAGAGAAAAGGTAGTGAAGACCGAAGGGGGTGGATTACCAGATGGCAGGATAACGGACGTACAGGGCAGTTACAAGTACCTAGGTATTCCACAGGCAAATGGAAACCACGAGGAGACAGCAAGGAGGTCAGCTACAGCCAAATATCCTGAGAGAGTGAGGCAGGTCCTGAGGAGCCAGCTCAATGGGAAGAATAAGATCCAAGACATCAACACATATGCCCTACCAGTCATCAGATAATTACAATTACAATTTCATTTAGCATTTACCAAAGCGACGTACATCTGAGAGTCAATACAGCACAAGCAAGGATCTAGTCAGGACGATGCAAGGGACAAAAAACTATGTTCAAGTCCGATAGGACATAGGTGTCAACAGGCAGCGCACAAAGGCAAAGCATAGGATGTATAGAAGCAAAAAATTTTTAATTTTTTTTTAAATATTAATACCATCAGGTGTGAAGGTGTTCAAGAAAGAGCTGGGTCTTTAGCTTCTTAAAGATGGAGAGGGACTCAGCGGATCGAATGGAGTTTGGTAGCTCGTTCCATCACCGGGGAACTACAAGAAGCGAAGAGTCTGGCTAGGGCCCTGGGCCGTTTTGCAAGCGATCATTAAGGTTTTGGATTTGATGCGGGCAGCAACTGGGAGCCAGTGGAGGGATATGAACAGCGGACTGACATGTGCCGTTTTGGGTTGGTTGAAGACGAAAGCGCTGCCGCACTCTGGATCATATGCAGAGGTTTGAAAGAGCGTGCAGGGAGACCTGCCAGTAAGGAGTTGCAGGAGTCAATGTGTGATATAACAAGAGCCTGTAACGGGGCAAATCGGCATGACTGAGCAATCGAGGCCACGTGAACCTTAAAGGATAGTTGGCCATCAATGACACCCAGGTCTTGGGCAGACTTTGTGGGCATGAGTTGGGTTGACCCGAGCTCGACATTGATCCGTTGTCCAGGACCCGGTCCATCCTCCTGGAACAACATCTGAGGTCTCTGTCCAGAAGTCCTAGAAACAGCTCAGATGCTTCGTAGAACCCTCAAACTCCCAGGCCTCTGGGGGAGGACCTGAGCTTGAGGAGGACACACACCACCAAAAAAATAAGGGTGATAGGGAGATTTTTTTCCCCCCATATACAAATACACACACGGTATATATTTTATGGCTATCTTGACGGTAATATTTTCCATTGCATTTAGTCAGTGCGTGATATGAAATTACTCAATGTCCCCTCGGGGGATAAATAAAGTGTTCTGATTCATCCGGCACTATTTACACATGAACAAAATAAAATCAACAGCGGCGAAACGGCTGAAAACTACAAACTACCCCCACTGCTTGTAGTCCATAGGGTGCAAGCCATTTTCAGGTCGCTAATCAAAGCATGCAAGCTTACACAAAAAACAAAGGTAATATTAATAAAGCCTTCTTTTGCCACACATGCAGGCAGCTTAATTATCTTAGTTATTCACCTAATCAAAGTAAAGACAATAATTAGATTATCATCTGCCTGTAAATGTAGTCAGTGTTTCTAAGGAGATTGAAGGGCCCACCGGAGACAAGCGGTAGTGCACGATGTGTCATTAGGCTCCGACTGGCTGTAATTACACCGTATCCCCATGATGGCAGGCCAGTCCTTCTAATTAGCTCACATCACATTCCTCCGGCTGGATGAGTGGTGCAGGAGAATACGGTGATCCCTCCATCAGATGCACACAGACGACCCTATCTCTGCTTACTGTCACTCTCTGCTGTCAGATCGCGTCTTCTCATTACATTTAAGTCTCGTCCTTCTTTCCCCTCTACTTTTTTCTGCCTCCGCTCCAATTTACCTCCATGTTCGTTGACTGGTACCCAACTTTTTTCTTTTTTTCTTTTTTAAATAATAGAGACCAAAGGCCTTCTTAATCTCCAGATCTGCCAAACTATACTGGTTTCAGGACTGCAGATCTATTTATTAGTCACGAACCAATTTTGTCACTGAAATCTCAGTGACTGGTGTCAATGAAACAACGTAGTTATGAGATTGAAAAAGGCCCAAAAAAACAGAAGCGTTGATGTAAAATAGTTTTTGTTTCGCTGGAGAAAAATGATGAGCAATGTCACCATTTTCCTTTTTCTTATCGTTGGTTTCGGCAACGCAAGTTTCGAACGCATTTAACTGTCTAAATTCCCACGTCGTTATTTTCAAACCCATGAAACTCAACTTATCGACGAGACCTCCTTAAAATGATTATTGGATTATAAGAGCGCTGATCCCAGCTGACTGCATACTAATAACAGTACCAGACAGGAACCAAGCCAAATGAGGAGGGGGCAGTGAAAGGAGATTTACTAAAAGCGAGTGATCGTTGGGTGAACTTGGAAAAAGAACTCGTACATTTTGTTACAGTCTAGTCTTTTCTCAGCCCTGCCACCACCCACCTTGTTTTTAATCTGTGTGGTATTTCAAGATCCTACCGGTGCAGCAAGAAGCCGACTGCTCGTTTGCAGCACCTGTGGGCAGGAACTTCAAACCGTGAGGCTTCTGGACTTCGCTACCCCTGCTTATTTTGTGGACCAGACTCCCTCAAGTCCATATATATCTCCTAACATATCACTTTGGGTTTATGTGCCCACTTTTTTTTTATACATACGGCCATGGATTTGGTTGGTTTTGTTGATTAGATTTGCATTGCTGCACATATCCACTCATGCAACATGCAGGGCTCCAGAGTAACTTTTCCACTGGTAGCACTGGTGCTACCAACTTTCCCAGTTGGTCGCACAAGCACCAGATTTGGTCGCACCATTTTTTTTTTCGGGGTACAGCATGGTATCAATAGCCGTCTTAATTTGCGTAGTGGGGAGGGGGCGGGGGTTGCTAGCCTGTACGCGGTCTGCCGGTGGTTTTTTGACTTTTCTTGACAGGGTACCGATGGAAACTATCGAGTCGGCTGTGGCGACCCCTGGGAAACGGGGAACGAGCCGAAAGCAGGAGATTTAATGGGAGTTCAATAAAAGAACCAGTTGATCTCGGTGCCCCTGGCGTAATTACTGGCGTTGTGAGCACCGTCACTTTCTAAACGCTGCCCAGTCTGGCATTAGTGCGTTCGCAAATGCCAACAAGTGAACATTTTCCCTCGCACACTCTCAGTATATGTGACCATTATGGCTGCAGTCTGGAGCCCTTAATAAAAATAATGCTCCATAACAGCCCGGTTACAATTTCAATAGAAGCAGTCAAAAACAGTATTGTGATTAGCTTATGTAAACAAGCTTGCGTTTAAATGTGTGGGATGGTCAAAACTATTCCTAACCACCCGCCGCAGCCACTTAATGTCGGCCCATTTTCTGATATGCATATGCATGCAGCTTTAGCAGTCGGTCTACTTGTACTGTATTGCAATCTTAGCTGGGACTTATTGTATGCGGTCAGTTGCTGTTATGGAGGCGTCCGAGTAGCGTAGCGGTCTATTCCATTGCTCATCAACACGGGGATCGGCGGTTCGAACCCCCGTGTTACCGTCGGCTTGGTCGGGCGTCCCTACAGACTGGCCGTGTCTGCGGGTGGGAACTGGATGTGGGTATGTGCCCTGGTCGCTGCACTAGCGCCTCCTCTGGTCGGCCGGGGCGCCTGTTTGGAGGGGAGAGGGAACATTGTGATCCTCCCACTTCTGGTGAAACTCCTCACTGTCAGGTGAAAAGAAGCGGCTGGTGACTCCACATGTATGGGAGGAGGCATGTGGTAGTCTGCAGCCCTCCCCGGATCGGCAGAGGAGGTGGAGCAGTGACCGGGACGGCTCGGAAGAGTGGGGTAATTAACCAGATACAATTGGGGCGAAAAGGGGGGGGGGGTTAAAAAAAAAATTGCTCTTATCAACATAATGACGTTGCACTCTGTGGTCGTTATGATAGCTGGTCAAATTCGAGCCTTCCCCATCCTCAGCCTCACCTGCCGCCTATGACCGACTAGACTTATTGTAGATGTTCGTAAGGCCCAATCAGACCAGAACAGTTTCAATCACACAGCGAAAAAAGGAAATCCCCCCCCATACAATTGTTTTTTTCAATGTTAAATCTGTGTCTCAGAAACTCGTTACAATGATAAATATCATTTATCATTTTAAAATGAGTTTCTTTCGCTTTTGGCGAAATAGGGAGAGTTGGGTCTCTGGTTCCAATTCTGCCTATAATCTCTTGAGGATAATTTTTTAACAGATTTCTTTTTCTTTTTAATGGTAGAGGAACGAGTACGTAAAGTGAAGGCATCTGTGGTACTAACACGTCATAAGTCAAAATCCCTTTTATCATATTCACCATTACTGGTGGGATTGCCTTGACAACCACTGAGTATTGTTTTTTTTTTGTACGTCACGTTGAATTTATCGATGAATTCGTTGTACTCTAGAAGATTTCCTCTTGAAATAGACCAAATACCTCTCTCCACCCAATCATAACAACATAAAGATTTTCTTTTAAACAGGACACATCTGTTATTCCAGATCGGAGAGCTGTGTAGCGTGAAATTGTGCTTATCAACCAGTTTGCAATATAAGACAGCCCGCTGATGAAATCTAGACAGCTTAATAGGTAGTTTAGCAATGCAGAAATCACATCTCAACAGAAAATCTATCCCACCGCACTTCCTAAATATTTTAGAGGGAATATTAAACCAGAATCCATTATTATTTCGTATGAATTGTTGTAACCATTTCAGTTTTATCATTCCATTCACTGCCTCATAGCCAATCACATTTAAGCCCCCTTCTTCTAACGAGTTTACCACATCCCCTTTTCTCATATAATGATGTTTGTTTTTCCACATCTCCTTTTCTCATATAATGATGTTTGTTTTTCCACATAAAGTTTACATTTGTTTGATTAATTGATCTAATTAAATTGTCAGGAATGGCTAATGAAAAAGCTGGGTACATAATTCTAGATCATGTTTCAATTTTAGTAATCAAAATACGCCTGAGATTGATAAATCCCTCTCTAACCCAGAATGGAGTATAGATTTACTTTTTTTATATAACAGTCTCAATATTTAGTTCTACGCTAGCGTTACAATCTTTAGTTACAACCACTCCCAAGTATTTTACTTCATTTTTTTACTGGAATATACAAATCTATTAGTGGATGGTCATGTAGAGCAATTACATTTTTTAAAATTTAAGTGTCGTCCAGATGCTTTAGAAAACTCATCTGTCTTGTTGATTACCAGAGGGATCTGTTCTGACCTCCTGAGGAAGATGGTAGTATCATCTGCCAGCTGAGTTGTGACCAGATGATTGCCTAGCACATTTAACGGCTCAGTGTCTGCACTATTTTTTAGGAGCGGGCCAAAGTGCACACCTTGTGGCACAATGTGTCAGAATGCCACAGCCTAAGGTTCAGTGCGTGACCAAAACACTGTCACTTACTGTTCCAACTACTGTTCCAGTTACTGTCAGTTGCTGTTTAAGTGCTGTTCTATGTCTCTGCCAGTTCTACCCACTCCTTTTTCCATTGTTTTTTGGTACTCTGTTGACCTATTTTGCTATTTGGCAACATTGTAATTAATGCAGTCATGCCAATAAAGCATAATTGAATTGACTGTTTTAGTTTGACCTCCGGTCATAGCATAAGGTTCCTCTTGGACCAGCTCGGGGCCCTGTGGATACATGACTAAGTTGGTTAGACCAGTGTTTCTCAACCGGGGGTCCGCGGACCCCTAGTGGTCCGTGGTGTAATTGCAAGGGGTCCGTGAAAATAAAATATCTTTAAAAAAAAGATCCTATGACATTTATAGAAATAGGATTATTTTACTCGAATGTGACTGAGACCTTTATCTACCTAAACTATAAAGGGTAACAGGACTTTTTTCTCTAATTACATCTGTTTCACAAGTGTAATTTATTGTATTTTAATAAGAGATCTCGCTCCCGTTTGCATTGTTAAAAGTTACTGCATCAAAATTCTGCTGTTACATATATCTGAAAGTTACTGAATACATATTCTGTTTTGTTACATATATCTGAAAGTTACTGAATACATATTCTGTTTTGTTACATATATCTGAAAGTTACTGCATACATATTCTGTTTTGTTACATATATCTGAAAGTTACTGCATACATATTCTGTTTTGTTACATATATCTGAAAGTTACTGCATACATATTCTGTTTTGTTACATATATCTGAAAGTTACTGAATACATATTCTGTTTTGTTACATATATCTGAAAGTTACTGAATACATATTCTGTTTTGTTACATATATCTGAAAGTTACTGAATACATATTCTGTTTTGTTACATCTATCTGAAAGTTACTGAATACATATTCTGTTTTGTTACATATATCTGAAAGTTACTGAATACATATTCTGTTTTGCTACATATATCTGAAAGTTACTGGATACATATTCTGTTTTGTTACATATATCTGAAAGTTACTGAATACATATTCTGTTTTGTTACATATATCTGAAAGTTACTGCATACATATTCTGTTTTGTTACATATATCTGAAAGTTACTGCATAAGAATTCTGTTTTGTTAACTATATCTAAGTTACAACTGAAAGCTCTTATTTTTGCCCCAAAGAGTGAATAAATGCTATAATGCAATTTAAAATGCAGTTTCTACTGCTTCTATCAAATTGCAACCCCCCTCCCCCAAGGTCAGGTGGAGGGGTCCTCGGGGTAGATCAAAAATACGCAGGGGGTCCAGGACCCCAAAAAGGTTGAGAACCACTGGGTTAGAGGGCCCTACACGGTGTTCTCTCTGCACAGCCAATGTGCTACTGCTGCTCGCTCCTACCTGTCAAAAACCGCTCTCTTATTACATGCGATTGTGTCATACAGGTTAATTTGATGTGTCAATTGGGCAAAGTAAAAGAAAAGATAAAACATACATAAACAAGTTGAATGAACAGGCACACGGTCCTCTGGGTCTCAAGAAGCGCTGATTAAAAACTAAACTGACAAAATCCCAGAAAGTTGAAAGTTTATTGGGAGAGACGTTTCATCACTCATCTAAGTGACTTTGTCAGTCTCAGCTGACTGCAGGTATTCGCCCCCCCCCCATAAACAATACAGTGGCATAATAACCGAAAGACAGAAGACTGACGAAGTCACTTAGATGAGAGATGAAACGTTTTGCCTATAAAAACTCTTGTGTCCGGATGAACTGGTTCAACTTTCTGGGATTTCAACAGCTGGATTATTGAGCATGCATCAAGACAAAACTAAACAAAGAAACCCGCGTTGGGAAACAGTCACTATGCCAAGCAACTGAATAGGAAATTCAATCAGAGCTCTCCAGATCCCAGACTCTGTGAAGTTAGGCACGGCCACTTACTTCATCTACTGATGTCCAGCAGACAGAAGATGTTCTTGTAAGCAACTGTTGTTGTGCCGAGTAGTGGTGATGGTGTATGGCGGCGGGCATCAAGCACTGGGTAGTGCTGAGTGAACAACTTCAGGACTCCGGGGAAAATCCTTCCCCCGAGTACAAGGCACACACCAAATGAGATGATGACACTTCCTTTAAGGCTTCACAAGTAGTAACCCCTAAAAAGGGGGTGCGGAGGGGGCCCCCCGCTTTCACGTTTTGAAGACCTCTCAAATGATTTCAGATGGGCTTCTTGCGGATTTGTACTGTACTTGCATACGACGGCTTCTAGGAATGGCTTTTCAACACACACACACTTGTTCCCCACCACTGACATGGTCCACATCGTACAGCTACATGCACGTCTTGTGGTGTCGGGAGCTGACAAGCTCTACCAGAGCACTTGGAGTTTGAATGCCTCCTGCAAGGGCAGTAGTTTTAGGCAGGCAAGAGATTGTTGCTTTATTTCTCTCTCTAGATTTTCAGAGCTGGTCCTGATATATGACTGATATATGAAACTTTAGGCCAAACGTCAGTGTCTTCATCCAGTAGGCTACCACCAGCTACATAACAATTCATTGTTTACGTAAGATTTCAGTAAGGTCCAGGAGAAGAATGACCAGCTACGAATTGAGGACAATCTCTTAGTCAGCTCCGAGAAAGGACTGAGGTTTGCATTTGGAGAAATGATAGAAAGTGTCCGAGACAGGTGGATGTCTTTCTGAAAGAGCCAGAGGTGGGGGCGGGGGAAGCAGGCAGAGGAAACAGCCCTGCAATATCATTCTATCATGGATGTCGTCATTCCAGTTTCACCGTCGGTAAAACCTGAGTAGTGACTTCTCAGCACCCCTCCCTGTTTGACTGGCATCACCTTAGCCTCTGGGGTAGTCCCTCCATGCTCTCGCATTTTACCGAGAGCTCATGACTGATACTAGGATTTCCCACTGGATCACCGTAGCTGCAAACTCTCGCTATAATAACACAGGCATGCCCAGCAGGTGCAGTGGCACACATTATGCACTAAAACGTGTGCTGCTTTCAAGGTGAAATGGAGGTTTTACTTGATGCCTGTCAGAATATGCTGACCGGCACCAATTTGAGCGATATTAGCATTTGTCTTGGAAATGTACTTGGACAAATTTAGATGTTTGTCATTTGCACATTATCCAGTAATGTTATCCATATAGATAAAAGGTGATTGCTAATGTGATGGTTTACAGATACAAGCCAGTTCAATAGAAAGCGATACACAGAGATACACAAATAAAGCAATAAGTCCCAGATGTAGTCTAGCAGTCAGCCAGATACACACAGTAAAAAAAAATCTGGCCAGATAAAATGAAATGGTGGTACAATCTAGTAGGCCACACAAAAAACATGCAAATGAAAGAGTTATCTGATGGCTGGTGAATCTACTTTGGTCATTTTTTGTAAGCTTCCTATGACTGAAATACCAAGACACACACGCACACACACACAGGTGGCCAAGGCTACAATGAAACCAGATGACCAAGGCCTCTAGGGTGGCTAGCAAGGTTATGAATGCCAATAGTCTTCCCAGTTAGCCAAACTAATGACTTGATTTGACCACATTCCCAACAATATCAAACAATAAACACCAATTATGATTTAGCTAAATTTCCAAGAATACTGTCATGACAACAGAAAAATATTTTGTAATGTTAAGAATGTACTAAAGCTCCGTTTGCCCTGCCTCTGTGTGTCTATGTCGATTATAGTTTCATCTTCAGCAAAGGGATGACTTGCATTTGGGAAAATTATGTCTCACTCAGCTTTACATCAATTTTGCTCTAATTTAAACAGTCAGTACAAAGGTGAATCCAACTACAGGTTAAAAAAATACATTTAACATTCATGTTTAGCTGTCATGTTGAGCGCTACGTTAATCAAATTAACTGTAAAAAGAAAAAAGCCTTCAATCCAGTCTCTCAGCAAACAAACAAATTAAGGTCAACATGAGAGATGAGTCTTCTGACCCAGAGAGAAGGAACTATCATCACCACGGGCAGCTATTTATAACACAATAGACTCAATTGGGCTATTCACTTTAAAAGGAGCTATTTGTATGGCACATTTTCCAAGCACTTGACTATGGATGCATCCGACATATAAACATTTACCCATCTTTAAGACAAAATGTGTCGGTATGGAGTTTTTGGTTACCGTTTTATTTTGAGCGGATGTTGGTCGTCAGTGTGGAGTTCAGTTGCACGAGTTCACATACATATTAGAACATACATTCAGGTCAAATCAACATTAAATACCTTTATCCTATCCATGCAGGCCTCCATTTTCAGCTGCTCTACAGCTTTCCTGGCTTGGGATATGCTGGCTGTGCTGTTGTTGGCGATACTGTCCTTCATGGTGCTCCTGTTATGACGAACAAAGGAACAATGGCAGACATAAAGCCAATGGATGTGACATTAGGTCCACAAGGCATCAACCCTCAAGGAACATCTTTACCCCTTCATGGAGAAGCTATTTGATGCCGGATCCTTTTTTAAACATCATCCATTTTGCTCCAGGATCCATTCTGCAGCATCCAAGATCCATTTTATTAAGGAATGATCTTTTAAAGCCACTGCTGGTCAACGGTCTGTCAACTTCCAAACATGAATCCAAGTTAACAGTCAGAGGTGCTTTATTACCTTTGCTTAACCCAACAAGTTTATTAAAATACCTTCTTATTTACAGCATCGAGCAGATACGAGCGGAGGGAAAGTAGAAAACATGCACATATTTAAACCCGGCATCTGCACAGTACAGCTACCATACTAAACACTTAGGTAGTTGCTCATTTTTAGGGTTATTGTGAAATGACCTTCCTGGGCAAAACTGAAATGGTGCGCAGGGTTTTTATATCTTCAGCACAGCAGCCAATTATGGAAGAACAAGACAGTTCAGCGGTGAGTTTCAAGAGGAAGAGAATTTGCTGCAGCAAAAAGCAGATCGAGCCCTGTGACGGTCTTTACTAAAATAGCTAAAAAAAACCTCAGGTTTCACCGTGATTTTGTTCAGCGGTGGGGAAGCTGCTCAAACGACAGCACTCGGGGGTTTTGAGTTGTCAAGCAGCGGTGCAATTACCAGTATGACCACAGGGGTCAGTAATGAGAAAAAACAACCGATGCCTTTTCAGGATTGTAACGAAGGAACACGATCGATCCATCCACCCCCCCCCCCCCCAGTGTCTCCCACCGGTCTAGCTTTAGGCCTACCACTCCAAACTGTCAAAATCGTTTCCACGAAACCGGTTTCATCTTTCCACATATGAATTAAACGAAACAAAGAAAATTCGTATTGTAGCCGGTTATCTTCTTGCCCGGTGCGGGATTCGATATGGGGTGTACTGCACCACAAGGCGACGTCACTAAACGCTCGGCTAAAGGGTCAGAGCTAACGGGTCTTATTAGTAGTTTACACCTGTAAAAAATAAGAGGCAACGAGTGCAGCGGTGCATTATTTGCAGACGAGCGAAACAAAATGGCTGCGCAGATCATAACAAGAACTTCCGGTGACTTCTGAGCACAGCGGTAAAGCTGGCGAGTTTTAGAAACTTCCCTTTTTTTTCTTCGCCAGACACGACCTAAACCAACGAGAACAGATACGACGGAAAAAGGTTAACGGCAAACGACGACGCAGCACCGAAACACGGCACGAAAAGAGAAGAAAGTGGAAATTCTTTATTCTTCAACAACCGCTTAAAACCTGCCGACCATGTAACGAGCTAGCTAGTGTAAACTACTAATAAGACACGTTAGCCCCTAGCTAACGGGTCTGACCCTTTAGCCGAGCGGTTAGCGACGTCGCCTTGTGGCGCAGCACACCCCGTATCGAATCCCGCACCGGGCGAGAAAATAACCGGTTACAATAGCTAGCTAGCTAGCTACAGCGGTTAGCTACGGTAACGTTGCTAGCTTGCAGAGGGGGGTTGCTGTTCATACTCACCTCGAAACTGCGCCAAACTGACGAAGAAACTGATTTTAACGACGCTGGAAGAGCCTCCGGAGGGAAGAGGGCCAGAAAAAAGAAGGTCGCGGAATGAGGTAGGCTTACTTGGGCCTGACGAAAATAATCTCTTGTTACTTAAGTGTAGAAAAGGTAAAATAAGAAATCCTACCGGTGTGTCGTTTTTACACTTCAGTAATGTTAGGGTGTTGTGCGGGATAACATTACCGAGGGCAGGGCAGTTATTTAGGCCAGGGCTGCTGCTGCAGGGCGTTAGTCGGGGGTGCGGGCAATAAAAGGGAAGGAGGCTCGGCAGCCAATCAGACCCGTTTAATCGCTAATTGACGCGGTTTGGCCTTCATTACCGCAGCCTCTCTTCCAATGAAGTATTAATACGGAAGTGTGGCGTGACACAACCTGTCCACAGGTGTCGAGGCCATGCACGAATAAGCCCTGCAGAAGCCTGTGCAGCTGTAGCCTTAAATAGGAGCTCTTCTTCTTACTCATTTCTCGTTGAGGGCCCTTAAAAGTAGAGGACACTGTAGGTTATCGGCTATATATAGATGTCAAAAGCAGATGATTTGTAACTACCAGTCCCGTCTGTCGTAGCGTTGCTGCATATGCGTTTGCAAGTTCATGTCCAGCCTTTATTACAGGCCTGACTGCTACTATGTCCAGTGATAAAACCACCACCCCGCAGGTGATCAGAGAAAATGTTGACATCTCATTGGGGCAGGGCGCACTGGCACCAATTCACGAGTATCGATCGGTTATTTTCTTTTTAATGCAATTTACCTAAAATTGAGTCATGTGTGACTGTGCCTAAAAACCAGACCCCTTAAAAAAGCGGAGGCTTTGCAAGGGGACATGGATAGTGAGACGACTATTCAGCGTAACTCCCTCCTTTTTTCGGGTCGCACCCGACAAAGCCAATAAACCAATGCATAGCCTTTAAACGCTACTAGGCCCTTCGTTCTCCATCCACCCCATGGGCTGCACGACTGCGATGGGGCAATAATCGGGTCTCTAAACGTGCAACCCAAATTTAACGACGCAGCCGCGGCGCTGTGGATCCCTGTCAGTACCTAAAGGGGCCCCCCCCCCCTTTTTCCAATTTATGGATCCAATTCTAACGCCAGCGGCGGCCCTTTAGTGCACACAGAACAGAAAATAGCATACATTACGGCGCCACGCGGTTGCATATGCACAGCGGTTTTGGATGGAGGGGAGCAGGAGGAGGTGGAGGGGGGTGGAGGAAAAAAAAACAAGTTACGGAGGAAAAAAAACAAAAACAATAACAATCATCCTTCGTTGCGTAATTTACAATGTGCAGATTAAAGCGGGGCTGCGCACCCACCTACCTACCTGAAACGTGCGTGGCGAGGAGTCCAATTTGGAGAATTCCGGCTTGGCTCCACCCAACGACAAAAGGGATCTGTCAAAATTTCAAACGAGAGAAGGATGGAGGAAACCCCGCTACCTTTACGTCTTGGGGGGTGGGGGGGGTGGTGGTGTGTGTGGGGAGGGTGGGGGGTGGGACGAAGAAGAAGAAGAAGAAGAAGAAGAAGATCGGCCGTGACGTGCGGTTTGCGCCGGTCCCGCTTTTAAAGACGCGTCGTGCCTTCACGCATATCCCAGTGTGGCCGGGTTGGGTCCAAACGGTCGGATTCGTTGATGAGCGACCGAAGCTGCACTTGAGCAATAGCTCTCGCCTGCAGAGGGGCGGCGGGGCGGGGGGGGGGGCGGGCGGCGGCGGGGTGAGGGGGGGGGGGGACCACCTCTCGGTGTGACGAGGATGAGAATGGATGGAGCAGGAGCTCCGCCACAGAGAGGACAAGTCACAAGAGGAGCCGGGCTCGCTTTATTACTGCGCAACGCGCCGGGGATTTGGAGGCTTTCCCCGTTCGTTTTGACATCAGCTTTGACATCACCGGGTCCTCCCGATGTGCCGTTCTATCTCGTCCGTGCGCGCTCACGCGCACGCACGCGCGCCACTCAAGTATCGCTTCATCCGCTGACGTAGAGACGGACGCTCTCCTCCGCGCGGGATCGCCGTCAGATAGACGTGCGCTTAAAACAAAGCCGACGCAGCGCGTGTATTTATAATAAATATTTATATTTGAAATGTGGTCGCTTGCTTCATCCATTCAAACAAAAACAAAAACAAAACGAGATGCAACCAAACAAACGCGGCCTTTCCGGACTTGCACTTTGCAAAGGCAGCCCGGGAAGGGCACGATGGAAGAGGGCGGGAGAAAAAGGAAAACCACACACATTTTTAAGGAGAAAGACAAGTGGTCTCACGTGATGCATAGCTCGATTTATCAACAGAAAAAAATATATAGTTTCTTCTGCGTCAAATAGCACAACTTTCATTATGCCCACCACCCCCCTCCTCCCCATCTTCCTCCCTGCGTTTTTTTTTTTTTTTGCTGCAAATTTCTCGAAACAGACCGAGTCGACCCACCCCTACAAATGTCCAGGAGAACAGCTTGGGGGTAATTCTGCCTGCAGCAGCCGAGACAACGCCTTCAGATGACGTGGGGGTCAAAGGGGAGCTGTATGTACACGTGCGAGCGGGACACCACTGTAAACATCCGTGGAGCAAATCAAACAAGAGTTCAGCGCGGGGTTTGGATGGGTGCGGTCAAGACAGTCGCATTAAAGGGGTGACGTCACGAAAGTCATTGATTTTTTTCCCTTTCTCGTAAACACGTTTCAGTCAAGTCAGGAGTGAGAAACGTAAGACATTAATTATTTCTTCCATTAATGACTGCAAAGGCAAAAACAGAACATTGAACTTTATCCAGTATCCTTAGTTTTCTCCCTAATATAGAAAATCATAAAATGACCATAGGCATCATCGTCCTTAATACCTTATATTGCATGGTGGTATACATTTTTCAGGAGACAAATTTTAGAACTCATGTCACATGGCAAACCGAGACCACACAGATCAATGGCTTGGACTATTAGCGGTGGTCCCATCCCATTAAAAACTGCTCCAACCTTTTCCGTCATGACAAAATACAAAAACCAAACCAATCTTTGTGCACTAATTTGACTGGGAATGTGTTGAAAGTCGTACAGCCATGTATACATTGGTAGGTTGAATATACTACTGAATTGTTTTCCTTTTATTGAAGAGCGTGTGGGTTGTATTAAGATTTTGAAACCAGAGAGGACGAGAATGAATCCCGGGCAAGGTTTATCTAACCAGTATGCTTTAATTCCCATCAGAAGTGTGAGCATCAGTGTGGCCCTCAAAATATCTTTTCACTGCTGGACAAAATGTCCCTCACTTCACCCAGCCAGTACGGTCTTTGTGTAACACTGTTCAGGCACCGAGAATAGCGATGTAGAGCAGAGAGGGCCATTCAAGAGCTTCCTCTATGGTTCTCCAGAGAATACCCCTATGGGCTGCAACAGCATCTGATGCTGGTTTTGTTGATTGCTTTCTCAGTCTCCTAGTGTTGATTTCAGTCATTAATTTTAGTGAGCCCTAGGAAGTAGTGATAGGTTTTAATGCGTTTGAGAGATGTGGACATTTTAAGACGGTAAACAAGAGGAGCAACACAAAAAGGGAGCAAAGATGAGTCTCCTCAGCACTGATAATAAATAGACAGCAGAACAAGGTTTAAACAAGGCAGGGCGCAACAAAAGAGTATGATGGCAGTATTTCTCACATCTAAACAGGCACACTCACACCCACGCACAAGGTTGGAATCATTCTAGCATGCGAAAGTAGGACGAAACAACAGGCAATACAAGGAGCAACGCATCCAAACAAACCGAAGCTTCCCTCACCCCCTCCTCTGCCAGGCTGGTGTACAAGTATGCAATGATCCAGAACTGAGGAACAGGTGCTGAGACTTAAGTAGTGTGGACAGCCCAGCAGAGCGGTGTCTCACTCCCACGGGGGGGCAGGACATTGTCTGTTGACAGACATAAGGAGTGGCTTCCTCCCAGATACTGCAGCATCAGCAGGACGCTCTCTCTGAGCTCCAGCAGCAATCCTTCAGGCGACATGCAGCAGGCAAAGTGTCTCCTCACTTCCAATCTGACTTGGCCAGTATATAGCAGCTTATTAGGAACGGCAAAGTCAGCATCGGCAATGACACCAGGCAGAGATCAGATGAGAAAACTAAAAAGGACTCGAATGCAATACCGAAGACAAACGACAAATCAAATCTTACACACTCCAGAAATGTTGTTTTGTATAAAGTGTCTGTTGCAATTTCAGCTAAAGTCTCACTCCACTTAGCCCAACCTCTCTACTACAGTGGGTCTATAAATATATATACATATAGTACTTTTTTTTTATAATTTCATTGCTTTATATTGGGAGTGGCTTGGGTAGCGTTTGTTCAGATCGGGATGGCTTTATACAGAAGAGTCAGGGCAGGGTCCAGAGGCACGGCAGAGTCATGCTGACATTTCTTTGTTCCAGTAGGAGGGGGAAAGACTGCGCCTGGAGAGGCTGGCATGGACAAAGAGCTGTCGCGGAGTAAAGGTACAAGGTGTGCCTCTGGAAGGCGTCAACCTGCTGCGTAACTGCTTAGGAAGGAGTAGAACATGGGAAGTTTCATGCGCTGCTGGTCCCTCCGACACCAGGCCATTACTGTGCCTTCGCTGTTGGCTGTGTAGAGGTGGTGGCCGTCACATGAGTAGGTCAGGCTGAGGTAGAGACAAACACAGGAACAATGTCAAAGACTTGGCTACTGGCCAGCAGAAATACAGGGTTGCCTTCATTTGTGCCGTTTTGGTTCCCAAACAGGAATTAAAACAAAGGGTACATGGCAGCAGGTAAGAACTGTGATGGGCTATCAAACGAAAGCAAAGGACATATTGGCTGAAACATAAATAACACATCATATTACCTGATGATAGGTTTGCTCGACTTGGGGAAGGTGATCTCTCTCACTGGCTTTAAATCCCAGGTACTCCAAAGTCTGATCATTTTAAAAACAAAGGCAGTCAGTCCAATTTGACCTTAGAAAGAAAATTAAACATATACACACAAACGCACACAACAATGCGCACCTGACCACGCCGTTCTCGAGCCCCCCAGCGATGACATTCACAGATACACCCTCGGGCTGATTGGAGAAGGCCACAGAGCAGATTATCTCTCTGCAGTGGACGTGGCCGATCAGATCCCCGTTCACCGTCCACAGACGCAGGTCGCTACCTCCCCCCACTGTACACAAGTGAGCAGATATCATGAGTGACGTCAAATGACCAAAGGAGAAAAAAAAAATATCGAGAAGTAAAAATACACTGTACAACGAGGTGGGGTCCTTGCCTGAATCGCAAACTGTTGCAATGTCTCCTGTGGTCTCACTGGCAGACACTGCTGTCACGGGGCTTTTGTGGCCTGTCAGGCTTTGTACATAACACAGCCTGAAAGAAATAACCAACTGTTTACAGACCAAACAGCCACAAAAATACCGCTGAAATGCTGCCCTGCAAACACAAAGCTGTGCATTTCACTGCAAAAAGTTCAATTTTGTTAAGATCTATACACGCAAACACACATGGTTTAAAGTCTTTTACATGCTGGACATAGGGCTGGGCAATAATTCAAGTTATTTATTTATTTATTATTGGGTTTTGCAGGATTATACAACATTTTCGTCAAGAACAACAATTGTCTTTAAAATGTTCCATCAGAGAACAAAGACGTGTATTTTTAATAAGTGGGCACTGAACCCGCTAAACCCGGAACAATATCGTACACACACATACCAGCAGGAAAACATTTAACTGGAAAATAAAAACACATAACAATGAGGACGTTCAATAGCACATTAATGTTGGGTCTCTACCCATTAAAGCAAAACAAAACAGAAAGAAAAGAAAAACTCACATTGCCACCCCTTACCCTTCCATAATTAATTTTTTTTTTTTAATATCTGAACTTGATGTACTTGAGAAAGGGGCCCCAGACCTTGACAAATGCATTGGACATTCTTTGGAGGGACAGCCTTATTTTCTCGAGCTTAAGAAAGTATAGTACGGGGGGGGGTCTGGGTAGCGTAGTGGTCTATTCCGTTGCCTACCAACAAGGGGATGACCGGTTCGAATCCCCATGTTATTACCCCCGGCTTGGTCGGGCATCCCTACAGACACAATTGGCCGTGTCTGCGGATGGGAAGTCAAATGTGGGTGTGTCCTGGTCGATGCATTAGCGCCTCCTCTGGTCGGTCAGGTTGCCTGTTCAAGGGGGGGGGGATAACATGATCCTCCCACATGGTACGTCCCCCAGGCGAAACTCCTCACTGTCAGGTGAAAAGAAGCGGCTGGCGACTCCACATGTATCGGAGAAGGCATGTGGTAGTCCGCAGCCCTCCCCGGATTGGCAGAGAGGGTGGAGCAGTGACCAGGATGGCTCAGAACAGTGGGGTAATTGGACGGGTACAATTCACAATTGGGGAGAAAAAGGGGGGAAAATCCCCCCCCCCATAGTACGTCCTGAATCCAATGTGTACGAGCCGGGGGTGCAGGAGATTTCCACTTCATCAGGATCAGTCTCTTAGCCAGTAAAATGAAGGTAATTACATTCTTCTGGGATAAAGCGGGCAAAGACACTGACACCCCGAGGAGAGCACTGAAAGAGGTGGGGTCAAGCTTCCGGCCCAGTATGTCAGACAAAGTATTAAAAATCACTGTCCAGAAGTTAAACAAGGATGGACAAAGCCAGAGCCTAAGTATAAGATTGGCAGGGGCCTGATGACATCTGTCACAGACCGGGGAGACATCTTTGTAAATCTTAGATAGGCTAAGTGTGGTGCACCACTTTACATTGTATCAAACCATGCTTTGCACAAATAGAGGAGCTGTGTACTCTTCCCAGAATCTCTCCCAAAACCGCACAGGATATTTACTCCCCCAAATCTGTCTCCCATATTAACAATTGAATCAAATGAGTCTATGCTTAAAAGTTACGAATCTGATTGTAGATTCTAGAGATAGCCCTTTTCAGAGATGGAGATGGAGTCAAAAAAAGCATCAAGACGGAGAATCCTCTAGCAGGTTGGGAAAACCAGGGAAGGTATTAAGTACAAAATTACAGAATGTTAAGTATCTAGAAAAGTGGTCTTTAGGAAGTGGAAAACGGTCTGACAGCTGCTGAAAGGATGCAAAAACGTTGTTAATGTATAAATCTTTGAAGGATTTGACACCTGCATTGGACCAGACAAAAAACACACCATCTACTAGGGAAGGAGAAAATACATGATTAGAAATTAAGTAGGCATTAATAGAGAATAAATATAAACCAAAGTAACGTCTAAACTGAAACTAGATCTTAAAGGATGACTTCACAATTGCATTTTATTTATTTATTTTTATTTTTTGCATATAGACATACAGAGGACGTAATTGGAGCATATGTAAGTGCTTTCAATGATGCCAGGTCAGCAGAGTTTGCCTCAATGTTTAGCCAGGTAGGATGAATATTGAAGCTCTCATATTGTAGCCAGTAATTAAATGATCTAATATTAGCAGCCCAATAGTAAAACAAAGTTTGGTAGAGACAGTCCCCCCTAGTGACTTAGGTCTTTGCAAGTATTGCTTGTGCAGCCGTGGAATTTTATAGTTCCAGATAAATTCTATGAGTAAACTGTCCAATTTCTGGAAAAAGGTCTGAGGGATGAAGAGCAGGATACACTGAAAGAGGTAGGGGAAGCGAGGGAGGACATTCATTTTAATGGAGTTAATCCTTGCAACTACCAATAGGTTAAGCAAAGACCAATGAGCAAAATCGTTGCGAGTTTGTGACAGGAGAGGTGCAAAATTCTCCTTATAAAGGTCTCCATCTTTTGGGGAATACTGACTTCCAGATACACAAACACCTGTCGAGCAATTTTGAACAGTAAATCAGACAATGGGTAATCTCGGGCTGCCTTAATAACAGCAAATAGTTCACTCTTACTAAGGATCAACCCAGATATCAACCCAGATCAACCCAGATATTTTACCCAAGTTTTGAAGTATGTCTAGAGCAGTGGGGATAGACAGAGAAAGATTGGAAAGAAATAAGAGTAGATCATCTGCGTACAAGGAGGCCTTTATTTCTACTCCATTCCTATGTATGTCAGAGCTGATGGGGTTGGTCCTAAGTGCATTTGAGAGGGGTTCGAGTAAGAGGGCAGTCCTGTCTAGTGGATCGATACAAATTAAAATACTCTGAATTTATATTATTAGTTCTGAATGATGCTTGAGGAGACAAATAAAGCAATTTAATCCATGAAGTGAAACTGCCCCCAAAACAAAAATTTTTAAAGAGGAAAAAAAAAGTAATCCCACTCCACTCTGTCGAATGCCTTCTCGGCATCTAACGATATCAAGGCTTCAGGAAGGACAGAGGGAGAACGATTATAAATTGCATTAAACACTTAACTAAGGTTAAAAAATGAGTGCCTATTTTGAATGAACACAATCTGGTCAGGGGAAATTATAGAGGGGAGAGATTCCAACTCCTGTACCGGTAATTTAGATAATTTAAAGTCAACATTTAGAAGACTAATTGGGTGGTATGATGCATAAGACAAGGGGTCTTTGCCTTTTAAGAGTCAAAGAAATGGAGGCTTGGGTTAGTGTCTCTGAGAGGCAGCCTAAGTTAAAAGATTCATTTAAGATCTCAGTAAGAAGGGGAGCCAATTTGTGCCAAAATTTCCTGTAAAAACTGGACAGTAATTCAATTCTTAATAAATCATATTAATAAATCATTTTGTGACACATTGTCTTAGGCAGTTTTGTTGCCTAAATTAATGATGAAATATTTAAGTGACTACTATTTGACTACAAGTTTTGGTTTGATATCATACTTTACATCGCTATACTACTACTTCTACTACTACTTTCGGCTGCTCCCATTAGGGGTTGCCACAGCGGATCATCGGTTTCCATTTCTTCCTGTCCTCTGCATCTTCCTCTGTCACACCAGCCACCTGCATGTCCTCCCTCACCATATCCATAAACCTCCTCTCTGGCCTTCCTCTTTTCCTCTTCCTGGCAGCTCCATATTCAGCATCCTTCTCCCAATATACCCAGCATCTCTCCTCCACACATGTCCAAGCCATCTCAATCTTGCTTCTCTTGCTTTGTCGCCAAACCATCCAACCTGAGCTGTCCCTCTAATATACTCATTCCTAATCCTGTCCTTCTTCATCACTCCCAATGAAAATCTTAGCATCTTCAACTCTGACACCTCCAGCTACGCCTCCTGTGTTTTCGTCAGTGCCATTGTCTCCAAACCATACAACATAGCTGATCTCACAACCATCTTGTAAACCTTCCCTTTAACTCTTGCTGGTACCCTTCTGTCGCAAATCACCCCTGTCACTCTTCTTCACCCACTCCACCCTGCCTGCACTCTCTTTTTCACCTCTCTTCTGCACTCCCCGTTACTTTGGACAGTTGACCCCAACTTTTTAAACTCATCCACCTTCATCACCTCTACTCCTTGTATCCCACCATTCCGCTGTCCTCCCTCTCATTCACACATATGTATTCCATCTTGCTCCTACTGACTTTCATTCCTCTTCTCTCCAGTGCATACCTCCACCTCTCCAGGCTCTCCTCAACCTGCTCCCTACTCTCGCTACAGATCACAATATCATCCGCAAACATCATAGTCCACGGAGACTCCTGCCTGATCTCGTCCATCAACCTGTCCATCACCATTGCAAACACGAAAGGGCTCAGAGCCGATTCCTTGATGTAATCCCACCTCCACCTTGAACCCATCTGTCATTCCCACCACACACCTCACCACTGTCACACTTCCCTCATACATATCCTGCACCACTCCTACATACTTCTCTGCAACTCTCGACTTCCTCATACAATACCACACCTCCTCTCTCGGCACCCTGTAATATGCTTTCTCTAAATCCACAAAGACACAATGTAACTCCTTCTGACCTCCTCTATACTTCTCAATCAACATTCTCAAAGCAAACATCACATCTGTGGTGCACTTTCATGACATGAAACTATACTGCTGCTCGCTAATCATCACCTCTCTTCTTAACCTAGCTTCTATTACTTTCCCATATCTTCATGTTGTGGCTGATCAACTTTATACCTCTGTAGTTGCTACAGTTCTGCACATCACCCGTATTCTTGAAAATTGGTACCAGTATGCTTCTTCTCCACTCCTCAGGTATCCTCTCACTTTCCAAGATTGTGTTAAACAATCTAGTTAAAAACTCCACTGCCATCTCTCCTAAACATCTCAATGCCTCCACAGGTATGTCATCTGGACCAACTGCCTTTCCCCTCTTAATCCTCTTTATAGTTGCAGCTGCCCTCACTTCTTCTTTGCTAATCCACTGTCCTTCCTGATTCACTATCCCCACATCATCCAACATTCTCTCTCTCTCATTTTCTTCATTTATCAGCCCTTCAGAGTACTCCTTCCACCTTCTCAACACACTCTGCTCACTTGTCAGCACATTTCCATCTCTATCCTTGAATGCCCTTACCTGCTGCACATCCTTCCCAGCTTGGTCCCTCTGTCTAGCCAATCGGTACAAGTCCTTTTCTCCTTCCTTTCCTTTACTCCACTTTACATTGCTATACATTCAATGAAATACACCTCAGCTGGATTCTTAAACAGTAGATTTATGCATATGTAAGCAAATATCTTAATAAAATTCCCTGTGGTTATCATGATGACAATTTCATCCATATTGCCCAACCCTATGTGTACATCCATATAGTTCCCTTCTATTTTCCCGAATCACATCTCTGGCATGCTCACCTGTTTAGGTCCCAGAGGATACAGGTGCCATCTTTGCTAACACTGATGAGGATGCTGTAGGGCTTACACACAAATAGGCTGGTGACTTCTGCTGTGTGTCCATACAGGTGGACCTGAGACTCCACTTCCATCTCTGTGGGCTGGAAAGCATTCAAACGCACAAAGGGAGTCAGTTCTCCAAAAGCCAGCATGATATCAGGGATAATGTAGCCAATACCCATAGATACTGGAAGGGTAGAGTTAAGTTGTTGGTGATTTTATCAATCTCTCTTTATGCCTGCTATCACAAGGATGCAATTGAAATTGATGGCTTTTGAGACATTCTCCAGAGATGGAGACGAAGAGAAAGCCTGGTTGTCCATTGATAGAGGCTGATAAAAATCTGAAAGTCTTTCTGATGACTGAACTTGCAGAGCCATAATCCCACTTGTAGGCTCAATAGCATTGTTTCTAGGGCAACTGCGATACATCAATTGAAGCCGCTACTGAAAGGCCCTATGCTTATGTGCTTATGTGAGCTGAGGGGAGATAATGGAAGGTGGGTGGACGTTGTGGAGGCAGCAGGTTGGGGGGGGGTTGCTATGGAAACTCACAGTGGTGCTAGTGAAGCGGTTGCTGTAGGCGGTGATGACTCCACACTTGCTACCTGTGAATAGCTGGCAGCCATCGGGCACCCAGGCACAGCTGGTCACCTAGGAGAGAGGCAGATGGACGAACAGACAAAAGGAATGAGCAGCCCAACACAGATGACTGGGGAATCCTCTAAGCCAAGTGATATACAAAGAGAGATTGCATCCTTTCACGAAAGGGTGCTCTGGATTTGTTTTCCCCAAACACTTCTACCAAGAGAGGTCATATTACATTTTTGCCTGATTACTGTGGTGTTCACTCAGCATGTGCTCGACCGAGCATGTGTGAAACGATGGTGGTGGGGGCGTCAAACTTGAGTTTACCTGGTGAAGCTGTGAACACTGGATGAAGTTGATGGGTGGCTCGCTTTGCTTGCTCTTCAATCTCAACATGTTGTCTGCATAGCCCCAGCTCAAGATGGCAGACCACTGGATGTCTGTGCTGTGCATGCTTCTGACACCTACAGAAGAGAGGATGAACCAATCAGTGGCCCCTGTCTGTGGTCAATAGATCTAGCTCATGTCAGTTGTACCCCACTAATGGACTTCTTACCCTGCTCCTTGCTGTAAATCATCATAAGGCAGAATTTGCGTGACAGCCCACATATGGCTCGTGTTGGGAGAGCGAGCAGTGATCCAAACCTCTCTCCATGGGGCTGGCTGAAGCATACCACCGGATCTGGAGCACTGGGAGATCCTACATATTCACCCCACTTCAAACCTTTGATCCATGGGAGGGGGCTCTGTTGATGGGAGAAAAAGGGAGAATGACGTGGAAGAAAGATAAAATCATGGCTATTGTATTGAGTTAGGGCCACACCACTGTATGGTTCTTGTTCTTCAGAAGCATAAGTTAAAGATGGTCTTGAGTTAATAAGACTTATTAATAATAAAATGGTTGTTGTTTCAGTCCCCAGCAGAAAACATGGTGTATTCCAACTATTAGCTGGTGACTGCAGAGTGGATGCTATACTTCAATAATGCCAATCAACGATGCTAATGTATCATTTTGCAAGGCACTGAAATCTAACTACGTAAGTATTGCTACTCAGCAAAAGTATTCTAACATCGCTAATCAAATATGTATATGGGTGTCTATATGTTTCTCTACAAAGACTATGCAAGAAGACACCTTAATGTCATGTTACATAAGCTGGCCAAAACAGTAATCTTTAAAGATGAATGAGGAGACTTCCTCCCACCACCACCTCCTACCGGATAGACTATTTCCTTGGTCTGTTCTCTGTTTTCCCTAAATGCAAGCTGCACTAGGAGACCCATAGCTGCAGGCAGCTCCCCCTCCATCATGAGCCTGGGGCCAGCCCTGCTTATGTGGGATCCATTGAACAGCTGCCTGGGAGTCTGTCCATATGTTTTGATCATGGTCTCTAAGGCTCGCCGCTGCACCGGGTCCTCTACAGCTGAGACGTCCATGCCAAAATAGGTCTGGGGAAGGGAACAAGAACAGTGAAGTCACTAACGAAAGGCAACTACAAAAAAACATTATCTCTAATTTTACAATAGTCAATAGAGTTCAACAGCCCCTTACAGCTGGGTGGAAGACATTGATGGCCTGGACAGCAGCTTTGCCTTTCTGCTTAAGCCCAAACACCAGGTCAATCCACTGGCAGAGTGTCTGGGAGACCTGGTCCGACTCCAGTGCCTGCCGATGGATCAGGATAAAGAGACGTGGGTCATTCCGGGCCCATGGGGGTAGGTTTACATGATTGACCCGCTCGCTGTTCTGACGCACCCCAAAGTCAAAGCCTGTGGAGATAACGAAAGTCGTACTTGTTTCAAATTGGCAATGTAAATTCAAATGACTGCAAAGAGGAATGAAAGATCATGGAAAATATTTAGGAGTGCCATTTCCTACCCTCTCTGTTGACCAGGAATTCTGGGAGGTAGAAGAACTCTGGAATGAGTTCTTTGACATCAGTCATGGACTCATAGGAGGAGAGGCGCCATGTGGTGTTCATGGAGTGAAAGGTCCGGTCCGGGATATCAAAGCTCTGGTCTGATTAAGGCCAAACACAATCCAATTACAGATTCATCTCTGATTGAAAAGATCCACACATAATTATAATCACTTGAAAGGAGGGGACACTTGAGCGGATCAGATGAGAGACAGAGGAGGGAAACATTAAATGACAAGAGGGGGAGCGATAAATGATAAGAGGAAGGGTGAGGCTATGGTCAGAGACAAAAAAAAAAGATCTATGATATGAATACATGAGAGAGTAGTACAAAAAGGGTAATATCCTTTCATGGCTCATGCATATGATGCAGTGAAGCCACAGCAATTCAATCTGAGATAAGGATGTTCCTCCATTAGGCACACGATGGTAAAAGCTTTTCACATCAAGGGCTCCAAAATGGAGCAGGCCAACATAATGCAATCAGGTGGCAGAGTAGCTAAAAGCTTTTTAAGATAAACAACAATCATCTGTTGTTGAAGAGATATGGATTTTCTGGCAATCAACATTTAAGGCATTTGTGAAGCCTATACATTGTCTATGTAGAACGTGTGTATTTGTCTCTGACTCAAAAAAGATGTAATATTTACATCTTCTCATTAAACAGATGTTTATATCTAAAACATATTACAAAAAGAGTCCCACATTACCCCTAATGGCTCCCCATTCAAGATAACTGCCCATTGTGTTGCCTACAATGCCTGGCTGAGCCAGAGGTAACACCAAGGCTGGAACTGTGGACCTCAACGTTCGGACGCAAGTAGAGCTCAAACGATACAGATTATTAAGACCAATACCACTGTCGATATTTGAGGATTTAAAATTCGATAATGATATCAGCTGACACTTTTTTTTCCCTTCAGAAACACATAAAGATTTTCCCTAACATTTATGTGTACTTATTTGAGTCCTCACCAAGATAACATGACATAAGGCAAACTTGCTTTAATGTCATAAATAGTACTTTGAAGAAAAGTACAACGAAATAAGTTAAATTTTTGATGCAGTAAACTGATACAGTCACCTAGAGTAAACTCCGCTGTTGAATGCATCTAATACTACATAACTGCAATGAGGACTTGCGACTGCGATTTCATGCTACACTTTTGAAACAGAAGCTAGATAACTTTGGCTACTAAGCCATGTTAGATACTTGTTCAGCTCATGCTTATTGGTGTGCCCCCTCTGATTTAATAATTTCCAATGCACCGACTAACTACAGAAATGTGAGTCGCAGATAAATTTACCATTGCTTCATTTAGGCATGGTAGCGGTCTTGCACTGATAAACATGGCATTAGCTAGCTTTGTGGCTAACCTAATTTAGCAATGGACAGCGTTATAAGCTGCTGCAAGCGATGTTGCCAGAGAATTTTTAGAAGTGACACAGAAGAAATGATAGGACCGTTGTGTGTTTAGTCGCTAGAACTACCACAGTTTCATAAATAAACCTACAATCAAGTTTGTCAACAGTGTAGCCTACACCACTCAACCACCATAACGTTAAACGTATTTTTGATGTTTGGCTGACGGTACTGGCTTTTATGTTACTGCAGCAAAACCAGGCATGGCTGACATGAATGTTGTCAGGCTTATTTGGGCTAAGAGGAGAACTGATGGGCGATATTTATTATTATTTAAGTAATGTATTGCACATGATAATTATCAACTTAGCATGAACACAGATGATCTCCGTCATGGGCTACTATGCACCATGGTGAAGTTAGTTTTAAGTTGGATATTCAACAGACGTTCACTCCAGATCCAGCGGTGTCTTCTTACTCAGTTTTACCCAGTGTTGGCAGGCGGTTAGATTACCTCCTAGCGCTCACTCTTAACCACAGGGCAAGTTGCTGGATCCTTAGTGGATGTCTGTCAAATATCAGCTTAAAACTAACTTCACCGTGTTCTGCTCCGCTCGAATCTGCTTGGGTCAGCTGATTGTTGTGATTTGCGGTGTTCCAAACACGTGTGTTGCCAACAGTGGAACTGCAAACTATGCAGCGACAATCTTCCATCTCTCCATTTCTTTTTTATTGTCCTTTATCGGCAGTTATAATCACGATACCCAATTATCTGCAGCTAGCTCATATCAGCTGATAATATCAGTCGGGCTTTAGACGCTAGCATATTAGTCCACTGCGCCACAAGAACCTTGGTTAGGGGTTTTGTTCTTTGTTTTTGCTTGACATAAGAAGGTCTTTGCAACTCACCCTGGTAGGCCAGGAACATCTTAGTGAAGGGTGGCATTCGGACTAGGAAGTGCAGCACGGTGCCACTGTTTGAGTAGTGAGAGCCGTAGTGGTAGGGCTGAACAGGAGGCATGGGGTCATCTTCACGAATACCTTTCTTGTACTCCTCCTCCAGGTACTGCAGGACCAGCAGAGCAATCAGTGTCTAATAACTAATATACATACACCAATACAGGCAGGACGTACAGCAGGTCATACATACCTTGTAGTTGTCAACATAGCGATCTTCTTTTTCTTTTGACTGGACTGCAATGGGTTTGCTCAAGTTTCTGTATGACAACGTGGAAAAAAAACAAAACAGTATATCAGCAATGATGTTCTCTGGAGTTAAATGACAGTAGGTTTGAGTCCCCATTCATGAGCCTCAACTCCGGAGAGGATCTATTTGTCATCTATATTGCATCCAGTTGATCAAAATATATAACAGACTATATGTATGCTAACTACAACTTACCTGATCTCTAAAGACAGTCTTAAAAACTTCTGTCAAAATTTAGAACAACACACTCAATCCCAACCTTTAAAAACTGTGTAATCAAAATAAACAAAATCAATTTTGCCCGAAATTTCAGATGGAATTAAATTAAAGAAAAAAAAAATCATCTTTTTCAAGCTTGTAACAAAGCTCTTCATTGAGAGAATGAATTTGGAGGTAAATGCCTGAACATGCACAAATTGTGCTTATGTATTATGTGCCAAATGGAAACTAAGAGAATTATGATGTCATCATTATAAGATCAAATTTCAAACACCCTTTAAAACACATCCCTATTCATAGCAGAGGTTACATCCAACACCAACCTATAGATGCTGGGGTCCTGCAGATCTAGCGTCTCACTGGTGTAGTCTCGTAAGATAAAGGGGAATACTGGATACTGCATGAGGTCATTGAAGGAGCGGCCAGCATGCTTGTTGAGGTGTGTGAGATACTCAAAGTTGGAGATCTGTCCTGAGCCCCACAACTGTGTGAGCGCAGTGATGTTGCCATGCTCAAGTAGGTTGGGTAGGTCAGAGGTCAGGATGTTGTGGTACACGTCATCACGAAACTGAAACAAGCACACAAAAATTATTACCTCACATCCATTACAATAATCCCAATTTAAGAAGAATTTGAAAGGAGCACTGCTAACTCCTCAGCAGTTTGCGGTTTGGATAATGGATGGATGGACTTCTAACCCCAAAATGTTACGTAAATGCACTGGGACAGTGGTTTTCCAATCAAGTCCTCAAATACCACCTGTACTGCTGGTTTTATATACTGGCAGGTAGTTAATTCACCTGTTGTTCCAGGTCTAAATCTGAACCTTCCAACCTCCCTGATTGGAGGCTTGAATATCTGAAACAACAGGTGAGTGGACTACCTGGCAGAATAGAAAACCAGCAAAGCTGTGAGTCCCGAGAAGAAGTAATTTGAAAATCGCTGCTCCATTAGTCAATAAAAATCAAAACTTAATTTATATAGTGCTTTTTGTACATAAAAATCTAATATGGTACACTGTTAAAATGCTCTAGGAATCATCCAACATCTACACCTGCTTAATTCAAGCGGGACACCCAGACACAGCTCATCATCAGAAATGCCAAAACAAGTTTTTTAGGTGTTAACTGATATTTGAGGTAGCAGACAAATAATTAGAATAATATAGCATCAACTCCACAAATAAGTGCATCTGTTGAAATGCTGTTGATTCAGGCACACTAAATCACTTTTCTCTTCTTTTTTTGGGACTGAAAATCAAAAGTAGATGAACATCATTTGATGTTTCGTAATGTCCTACTTTATTACGACTCTATGTGCTAAATCAGATTTTAAAACGGTCACCACCCCCGGCATAAATACATTTCACAGAGGGTGTGGCCCTATCCAATTTCCTCTGCCGGTTGTTTCCCAGTTTTACTCCAGAGTGAGATCATTTTTGTTGGAGCTGGAAGTACAAGTTTTTCTACACTTCGTCTATATAATGAAGTGAGGTGGGCGGAGAGGGAATACAACTTGGGGTTTCATCACCCTTTAAACCTTTAAATATGCAGGATAGTGTTTTGCTGAGCAGGCTCTGTCAATAGTGCTTGGATTCTACATTCATGTGGTTACACAAATTACATCCAATATATGCAAATTTTACTACCTTTGGGTGCTGGAGAATTTTATTCACTTGCTAAAAGGCAACTTGATGGGATCTGAGGTGGGGGACAATGATGCTTTGCTTTCCTGCTCATTTCCCCCCTCCCCCCACCGGATTTTCCCCTCCTTTTCAGCCCAATTGTATCCAGTCAATTACCACACTCTTCCAAGCCATCCCGATCTCTGCTCCATCCCCTCTGCTGATCCGGGGAGGGCTGCAGACTACCACATGCCTCCTCTGATACATGTTGAGTTGCCAGCCACTTCTTTTCACCCGACAGTGAGGTGTTTCGCCAGGTGGGCGTAGTGCATGGGAGGATCAAGCTATCCCCCCCCAGTTCTCCCTCCCCCCTGAACAGGCATCCCAACCGACCAGAGGAGGTGCTAGTGCAGCGACCAGGACACATACCCACATCTAGCTTCCTACCTGCAGACATGGCCAATTGTGTCTGTAGGGACATCCAACCAAGCCAGAGGTAACACAGGGATTTGGACCAGTGATCCTCATGTTGGTAGGCAATGGAATAGACCACCATGCCACCCAGACGCCCTTCCTGCTCAAATTTTGGTGGTTTGCCCGACCGGCTTCTTTTTCACAAGGGTACTGAGCATGTGTTTGCACCTTACCTTAGTGTTGTCAAAGGCCAACAGAAGGGTCCTGCCATTCGTGAGGAAGATCTCCACAGCGTTGTCTCTCAGCTGCCACCACCGCTTATGGACCTCTTTGATCTCCTCATATGTCCAGGAGAAAGAGGCTGCCTCGGTCTCTCCATGAAGGCTCTGTCCAAATATATACAGTAAACATAACCCACATTGAGGATCTAGGCAGACTCGACTAAAGCTGCATTGTCCTCCTGGCAATGATGTGAAAGTAGTAAGCCATAGATAGCCCCCCAGCTTTACCTGGCTGTCATGAGCATCAGCAGCATTGTCCTCAACAAAGTACATCCCAGTCTTTCCTGTGACACATAAAAGGTAAACAAGGTAAAATATACATCCCTCAATGAATGACTAGCAAACATGAGAGGGACAGAGATACTCTCCGATAAACAACAGTGTGCATCATTCTTCCTGCATTGTGACTTGTTGCTGCCGTAGTGAGTATATTATGCATGAAGCAACTGTGGGTGTGGGCAGTGAGTTACCCAGAAGCAGTTCTCCTGCTGTCTCTCTGGACGGGGCAACACTCATGCATCGTCTGGTGAACCTGAGGGAGAAAAATAGACAACTTTTCATGCAGGAGAGACACATGGCTCAAGCTTAGACATCTCTCAGTGCAATATTAATAGAGAAGACACAGATTTGCACTGGTGCCTCTATCCTTGTTTGTTGAGAGGATGATGTCGTCAGGAAGACAGACGGAGGTGTAGGGAATTTTACCTGATGGGCTCACTAGTGGCCTTGTCTTTCACCGTGGAGGAGAAGGAGGAGTGAGTCTTATCCTCAAACAGGAATGACAATGGTGTCTTCACTGTGTCTGCACAAGCCAGAGTACAGATTCATAATGCTGACAGAACCAGACAGAGAGCAAGAGTAACAAACAGCACATCAAAAAAAACAACATTTTGTTTGCCTTCAGCCTTGCGTCTGTCCTTGAGCAGGTATTTGTTGGGGATGGTGAGGTAACACCTCTGCAGCCGCCGGCGCTCGCGGTTTGGCCCCTCTGTGGGGTCCAGCTGCCAGGACGTGGGGTAGGATGTCTGGTCATACCATACAGCACTGCAGCATAGCAGTACAGCACATATGAAGAAATGTTTTCAATACAAAACTAACCGAATATCAACCAATAATAATAATAAAATAAAAAAAATATACTGCAATGCTGACTATTGTGATTACAAACTGCATAAAGATGCTCCTCGGAGAGAAAGCTTTCCATGCTCACCGGTCATGTGTGAGTTGCTGCACAAGTTCCTGCCAGTGGCGACTGGCGCTCAGGTCGATCTTGTAAAGCCCTCTGATGTGCTGAATGACTTTCTTTCTCTCCATGCCTTGCCGCAGGGACACATTCTGGGTGATATCTGCTGCAATCTTGGAAATGTCTTTAGATTTCCCCTCCAGCCTCTGGATCAGACTGCAAAAGAATAGCACAGAAGCAGCGAGCTTAAGAAGGTGGACCAAAGACTCGGTTCTTACCAGCACTTAGATGGCGTTTTAATTGCAAACCAAAACTGACTGAAACAAGTTGGTACTCACCCCCTCTGGGTATTGGACATTTTCTTTTCCCATGCCACTTTACTTGTTTTCTCCTCAGCCTCGTATTTGAATTTTTCCTAAAGGACCATAACCAAAACAGTACAACCAAAAGTTACATCTACTCATTTAGTAAATGCATTTATCCATAGCCCATTACAAGAGAGTCAGTGATTAGCAAATAAACGCATGTGTTACCACCACCCATTAAAGAGCACCAAATAGGAGTCACATCATAGCCAAGAAAGCATGTCTTTTCCAAGTGCAAATGGTATAAGTGCACCTAAGCGCATCAGTAAAAAGTGACAGGAGAGTCAAATTGCAAAGTAGCTCAACAATGCCACATATCAGTATCACAGACATATCTAAGTCATGAGTGTGTATATATATCATCATGTCAAGTGCAGGTAGTAGGAGTAGTGACAGTAGACACCAGTAATAGTAGTAAGGGACTTGTATTGGCTATACAATTCCATAAATCAGTTTTAGAGTAAATTACATTTAATTAAGTTTCCTTTATTAATCCCCTTGGGAAAATTCGTTACTGCAAATTAACTCATCCTAGCTGGGATCTGTGTAGCTAGGAGCAGTGGGCTGCCGCCTTCATGCTGCGCCCAGGGACCAACTCCAGTTCTTTTCCCATTGCCTTGGTTAGGGGCACAGACCGGAGTATAAACCCTAACTTACATGTTTCTTTTTGATGGTGGGGGAAACTGGAGCACCCGGAGAAAACCCATTGCAGACACGGGGAGAACATGCAAACTCCACACAGAGGATGACCAGGGATGACCCCCAAGGTTGGACAACCCCGGGGTTTGAACCCAGGACCTTTTTGCTGTGAGGTGCAGTGTTGTAGTACTCGAGTCCAGGACTCGGACTCGAGTCCGACTCGAGTCCTGATTGTCATGACTCGTGACTCGACTTGGACTTGAGCACTGATGACTCGGACTTGGACTCGGACTCGCGAATTTACTGCATTCGGACTCGGAAGTTGGAGACCCGGACTCTGACTTTTTAATTGATAAAGACTGTTTTTGTTAGATTTTTTTTAAATAATAGGCCCTGTTAAAATATATTGATAGCTATATTAATACTGTAACATTATTCAATTTCGTGTAAGGGCAGGCACGTGTGTTCCACCTACATGCGGATTCACGTGGCGTGCATACCGTCATGTTCAGTAGCGCGAAGATGCCTAAAGAGACGCCCCGAATTGTGCGCTTTGCTTACACAGATTTTACAACAAATTCCAGCAAGATCACTGCTAGATGTTCGATATGTAAACGAACTATTGAGGAGAAGACCGGCACAACCTCAAACTTCAACAGACATCTGTCAAGGATGCACCCAGAAAAGTAAGTGATATGCAGTCAGTTGATGATATGGTTGGTGATCAGTTACCGTTAGCTAGCTAGCTATCTAGCTACGGTAACAATAGCCTCTGAAGTAACTCAACCACTGGTCCAAGATGTTGGGTTAGGTCGTGTGGCGGGTATATCATATCACTAGAACCAAGTGAGATTGTATAGGTAAGTTAAGTAACGTTACTGTTAGAATGCTAATGCAGCATTGCACAGAAAAGTCACAGTACGGTTCGCTTTCGGTACGAGCGTGCCATCGATCTCACTAATGATGAGTTGGTAAGTAACACGCAGCGTCTTCGTGTTATAGGGAGATTAAAACTGATTTTTCTTATTTATCATTTAGCTAATTACCAAGTAGCATACACTTAACGGAAAAAACACACCACTCTGAACTACCGTGTTAGCATTAATCTTAACTAGCAATAACAAATCCGCACATTGCAGATCTCCGCCATGAATATTCTCCAAGTGCGGAGAAGGAAGAAGTCTAGCCTATATGCATCCACAAATAATGTTGATAAAATGTGCACAACTTTACAATGCAAATAAAAATAATTCTAGGCTATTACTCGCTAAATGGACTAATTGAAGAAAGCTAATGTGGATGCCGCCACTGGTTTTCTTGAGAGCTGGAGACGGTACAAGATTTGACGGATGTGGCATTCCCCCCCCCCCGCCCCCCCCCCCGATGTACCGAAAACTACCGAACCGTATCGTGATTGGTGACACCGCATAGGCTACTGTAAATATGGGGATATTTTTCTTTGCATATATACAGCATTGGGTGTGCCAAATTCTAAAAATAGACACGCGCGACGTAGCTTTTGAACAGTACTATGAACTGGCTCTGTCTTCTAACAAAATCACACCCTCCCTGACCCATACAGAATAAACATACAGACTCACGGAGGATAGAGAGTTAAAGCTCAGCTAGGTAGCATGTAACATACTTAAATCAATAATTAAATGACTGGGTTTTGCTAATTAATCCCTGTCCTGTTAGTCTCATAAATTATGTATCTTTTCTCATACTTTTCATTTATCCAGCTAGTTTACATTAGTTAATCTACTAATATGGTAATGTTAGTTATATAGATAACAAAATATGTAACTTAACTGGTTATGGTTCAAACCACTATGTGTATAATGTGTAACATTGTATTTTTATTGCATATTGTTATAGCTATAACGTTACACATTTTTTGCTGTGAGAAAGATTACTTGAAACAGTTTGGCATCAGCAAGCTAAAGTGTGTATCCTATCTTCCCCTAGGTTCCAAGAATACCGTGCCTCCACTGCTTCAGATGTGATGCCAGCTGCTCCAGGTCAGAAGACTATCACATCATTTTTAAATGATGGACAGCAAAGGATGTACGACCTCAAACATCCACGTCAGAAGGCAATAAGTGATGCCCTTGTAAAAGATCTAATCATTAAGTGCTGCTTGCCACTCTCCATCGTTGACAACGAGGACTTCAAGCACTTCCTGCATGTCCTGGACCCTCAGTACCGGCCCATAGCAAGATCCACAATTTCCTCTGTGACCATTCCAGGAATGGTGGAAGTCAAGAAAGAACAGATAAAGAACCAGCTGGCAGAAGCATCGAGTGTTGCTGTTACCACAGACATTTGGAGTGATCGAAAGATGCAGTCATTCCTTGGAGTGACAGCACACACAGTGGCAATGGATAAAAAAAACAGGAACTCAGCCTTCAGTCATATCTTCTTTCCTGCAAAAGAGTGCATGGGAAACACTCAGGAGAGAAGATTGCAATGATGTTTGAATGCTGTGCTGAAGAATACCTGATTAAGGAATAGATCAACTTTGTCATAACTGACAATGCATCCAACATGAGAAAAGCTTTCCAGGCCAGCTTTCCCCTAGAGGATCCTTGTGATGCTGAAGCTCATGATCCCAGCACATTTGAGGACGATGATGAAATATGGCAAGACCTGATGCCAGAAGATCAACAGACAGTCAATGACACTTTGGCTGAGAACTGTAAGATGCAGAGACTATCATGCTTCACACATTCACTGCAGTTGGTCATAAAAGATGGTCTGAAAGACACCAGTGGGCTGTCAAGCACCCTAGCAAAGCTATCCCGTGCAGCCAACCTCCTCCACAGTGGCACCTCGTTTAAAGACTGCTTTGAAGCGTGTTCTGGTGATGCAACAATTCCAACAGCGAATGCCACACGATGGAATTCCACTCTGAAGCAGGTGAAGGCTTATGTGCATTTAGACATGCAAAAGCTGTCCAGTGTGTTGGAATCAGTGGGGCACAAAAGCCTTATCTTATCCCCGCGAGAGTATGCTCAGCTTAAAGAACTGATCGAAGTTCTTGATCCGTTCTTAGAGGCAACCAACCTAACTCAGGGTGAGACTACTGTCACCGTCAGTGTGATTGTGCCCTGTGTCCTCACTCTGCGCTGTTACCTGCAGGAAATAAGAGGAAAAGCCAGATACTGTGGGCCTCTGGTGAGATCTGGAGAGCTCCTTGAAAACAAGGTTTGCAGAGGTTTTCAGTGCAGTCAAGATACCAGGATGTGAGCCGGCTGAAGGAAGAGGCCCCACCAAATTTCCTTTCACCAATGCCTACTTCATAGCATCTGTGTTGGACCCAGCATTTGGCTTCCAGCGGCTAGAACATGATGTGCAGCTGGACAGTGACGTCAAAGATGTGCTGAAGACTGAGATCAAAGGTGAGAAATGTTTTGATTAACGTTAGTTAAGTGATTAACTATTTGATTGTTGTGATGTTTATATCATTGAAGGTGTTACAATAAAGCACATAGGCGTGTCATTTGTCATGTAGGCCTAGTCAATAACATATTTGTAATGAGTCCCCCATGCCCCCTCTCATTTCAGAGTATATAAAGGCAGAGGGTGACAAGCAAGCGGTATCAACAGCAGATGCAGCGGAAGCAACAGGACCAGGGGAAGGTGAACTTTCAGAGTCTCCTCCTGAGAAGCAGTTGAGAATGTTCTCCCACTATAGGAGGACTCCCTCCTCCACCGAGAAGAAGCCGTCTGGCCAGGCTCAGTTGACTGCATACCTCAACTTGATCGCTGAGCAGGACTCTGACTCAGTCCCGTGCCTCAGGTTTTGGCAGCAAAACAAATCCAAATTCCCTACCCTCTATCAGATTGCCACACAGGTATTCTCTATCCCTACCTCCAGTGCGCCCATTGAAAGGGTATTTAGTCATGGAGGCATTTTGATGAGGCCTCACCGTGCAAGGTTGAGTAGTTCCATGCTGTCAGATCTTATGTTTTTGAAATGCAACGTGTATGCTTAAAACTAGTGCCACCAGCCTTTTGTTCCTAACTATTCCTGAGAGACAATGTCTTTTGACTAGTTTTTATGAATGTATTGTATGCTGTGGAACTTACTTCTGTATACTGTTTCCACCATTTGCTAATAGCATACTATTCACAGCTATCAAATGTGTTTTGAAGCACATCCAGTGTTCAGAATGTCAAAGAAATTCAGACTGTTCTAAAAATGTGTGTGTGCGCGCATGCTTGCGCGTGCATGTGTGCGAGTGTGTGGGTGTGCATTTGTTTGGCTATCGTGTCACAAAGTAAATAAACTCCCTTTGAAATGGTGACAGCTGTGTCATTTTTGTTTAATGTAGACCTTTTTTATTTGTATGTCAGATCTTTGACTGTGCCCGAGTGGATCACTGGAGCCATCTTGGAACTCGACTCAGACTCAACTTTGATGACTCGGACTCGGACTAGGGTAATAGGGACCTGACTCGGACTCAGGTAATGGGGACTCGACTCGGACTCGACTCGACTTTTCTTTGGTGACTCGGACTTGGACTTGGACTCGAACACTGGGGACTCGAGACTCGACTCGGACTCGAGGTTTAGTGACTTGACTACAACACTGGTGAGGTGACAGTGCTAACCACTGGGCCACCGTGCCGCCCATTAATGCTTAGAGACTATTTAAAGGTTATGATGGGCCAGGAAAATTAAAGTTTTTTTTTTTTAATATTCTATTTTTATTGCTTTTCCATTACAGAAAGATCACACACACACACAAAAAAGGGGTGGGGGTGGGGTCTGGATGGCCCTGTCTCCCCAACACCTATTTATTCCTATGAGGGAAAGGAAAGTTTTAAGGGCTTTCTTCAAAGAAGTGAGTCAGCCTGTAGCTCTGACGGAGGTCAGTATTTCCATTCCACCATTTTGGGAGTTAATCACGGTCTCCCAGATAAACATTCAGAACAAGCAGAAAAACAAAATCTCAGACACTGCATTTTAAGCTGATATCTTTGGAGCGGTTTTTCCTCCATCAGAGATCTTTGACCTTTCAAGCGATGCAACACACTTGGGTATGGCAGTCGTTGTTCTGGTTACAGAACTTCTTTCCTTTGACATGTGACCAGGGATAACCATCCCTATAGGACTTACCTCTTTTATGGCCTTGACCAGGTCTGGTTTGTGTGGCGCATTTGGGTGGATGCAGCGATGGCCACACAGCTTGAGCGAGGTCATGAATATGCCTACAGCACTCTGTTCCTCCTTCGTGAGGCTGTCCTTGTGGTCATGTAGCATCTCATACAGGTAGAGAGCCAACTTGGGTCCATGCTGGGTGTGCGAGAGAGTGGAAACCACAATCAATACATCAGATGTGTTTAAGCAGCTTCATGTACATCGTTGGACAGCAGGCGAGCTCTAATCAGCTGCTAGACCTTCAGAAAGACCTTGAAAGAGCACATATGCCTCTGCTCTTAGAGAACCAGCGGGAAAGAATGCTCCCATGGCAACACAGTGAGTCTGTGGAAACGTATGAGGACATTGATCCTCTGTTATTGCAGAGGCAAAGCTTGGCAGCCGTCTGAGAACTCCATTATATGTGTGGAGACAAAAAAAAAAAAGGTACTGCACTCTCTTCTTTCCTGCTCACATCACAAAGTCAAAATGTTTGCCTTTGGTAGGTGAAAGGTTCTTGGATACAAGACTATTTGTTTTTGAGATGAATAATATCAATCTCCAAAATAACTTTTTTTGGGGGGGGGGGCTGATAGTAAGCTGTATATTACATAGAAGTAGCTTTTCTTGTCTTTGGCAGCTCCAACAAACAAAATGAGAGCGAGAACAGACACACCCCCACCTTCTTCTTCTTCTTTATATAGACTACCTGGAGAGGTAAAACACCTGGAGGCTAGAGCTCCCTCTAGGTAAGTAATACTATAAAGTCTCAGGACAGTACACTGTAGGTGGTAGTGCCATCTAAAGATAAGAGGAAGGGATCTTTACGAGGTGACTATGTTATGCTGTGAGGAGACTTCTTTTGCACCGACCTCTAGACCTGGGCTGAGACTCTCCCGGAGGATCTCAGAGTGTCTGGCATCAAACACAAATTCCAGCGCCTCCTTCCTGTCACACAGCAGCCGTGCGGGGCTGAGCGTGTGGACAAGCAAGCGACCAATCTGTACCCGGAAGGTGTCCCGGCACGACCACAGGATCCTGCGCCACTGTTGATGTGGGGTTCCGCCGCGACCCGTACTGCCCTGAAGATGCCCCAAACACCATCATAAAATTCAGCGTTAATACAATGACCTGCTCAACGTAGCCATTACCGTAAGAAGAAACAAACTAAAAAGGAATTAAAATCAACAAAGTTGTGATGGGTTTTCATGGCATAATGAATGCTTTGGAACAGCTGTCGCCATACCACGCTGATTTTGATGCCGTCCATCATGAGTTTGAGGATGTCCTTCTGAAAACACTTTTTGCTGGCAGGGGGTAGCGGAAAAGGGATGGGTGAGGATGGGACAGAGGCGAAGCCACTCTCGTCCTGTGTCCGGTCACCTGGATCGGGTGTGGTCACCTGGTGGTCTGGGGAGTCAGGAATATTCAGCAGGTCGTAGAAGTCCATGCTAACATCTGGAGGAGGAGAGAGAGGTGGACCCCCGACAGAACAAAGCAGGAGCAATCAGGGGCTAATAATACAATACAGGAGATTAAGAGTTATTGTTAACTGTGAGAAGATTGATATATATATATAGATATATATATACATACATACATACATGAACTCCTGTTGTACCTTTGTACAGTGAAGAATGTTACATATATTAACAACCATCGCTATACTTAATTGTAATTGCACATGATGCAAGAGTGAATGCTGAAGCAATGACAGCAGGGCGGGGTGAAGAAAGGGGTAATGTATGTTTGGAGAGAGAGAGAAGAGGATGTTTTTGTGACTGGGTGAGTAATAGAAAGGGGTCTTTTGTTAAATTTTAAAAATGTAAACAAATCTAAAAGGGGAAAAAAAACACCTTAGAAGGAAGTATTACTGCTGTTTACCATAGTAGATGAGTCTGTTTACGGCCAACACCACAAGCCTCTGCAGACGCTGTACAAACTCTGTCTCACTGGCTCGAATGGGATTCTCTTGGCTCATCCTCCTCTGCATCATCTGGTTCAGCTCGTCGCTAGCTACGGAGCGCATCCGTGTCAGGAGAGAGTCAGACTGGGCCAGGGAGAACCGGCGACGGCCTAAAAGGTGTGTCACGATGACATGCATGGTTTTTGAAGGGAGAAATTGTGTCAGTGCTGCCATCTCATGGCATTTACAGGGGTGTTGCTAGTGCACATGATGCTGTGTTAACGCTGTTTCTTTAATTCTCCAGATTCAGCGGGAAATCATGCAACTATTTTGTAAATCATGTATGCCTTGTAAGATTAGAGAGACTTGCTGATCAAAATGCCATCTGTGCTGAAATCTTTTATCAGCAGATGAGCAGTTGAGCAATCACACAAAAGGCACCAGTAATGCAAAAGAGTACTGGGCGAATTAACCCCCAGTTGAGGACCGGAGAGAGAGTTAGTTCACAGCAAAATGGGGAAACATGTCACTTGGCAGGGGGACATGTTGTCCTCGGTGGATGGCCACTCGGGCTACCTGAGTTACACTGAAAGATGTAGGATGGCGTTCCGGTGGGGGAGGGGAGGGGGGAGTCCTGGGAGAGGAAGCTGAAGGGAGGGGGCAGAGGTATCTGGCCATAGGAGCAGTAGTGCTGTCTGGAAAGGCGGGGCATAATGGAGTCTTTCATGGCGATGGAACCTTTCGGGAGAGCACCAGTGAGGACACATGGAATGTTGAGAGACAAACCACCTCAGAGAAACTTGCCGAAATCATTTCTACTTCTGCAGTATTACTTTCAAACAAACACTCACCCGCAATACTCTTGCGTTTCTGATAAATGGCATGATGTGGAGAGCTGGGTACATTCACAGAGCTGCTCAGCTTCTGGGGGTCCTGATTTGCTGTGGTCTTTATGAACTCAATCGCTGATTGGAGGACACGGAACTGAAGAGCCATCGCCATCTCTGGGGAGAAGAGAAGGAACAGTGAGTGTAATGCACCATATAGTGCAGCTCAGCATCCTTTCTGCTCCAACAGAGCTCAGAGCTAGACAGTCCTCTACCATTCAAAACCGTTTAACATTAACAAGACATCATTGACGCGTGTTACACATCCAACACGTTACTTATAGATGTCGAGTTCTCACCTTGTGTGCGACGCATCTTGCTAGTCTGCATAAAGCCCAGCAAGGTGATGAGGTCTTCAATGATGCGAAAGTACTGAGAACCTGAGGAGCTGCAGGAATGGATGGTCACTGCCACCAACAGCTGCTGGATGTCACACACCAGGAGTTTGTAGTCATTAAGAGGAATGCTGAAGAGAAAGATAAACAATAAAGAATTCACTCCATAGCGGAGCCAACCATTTGCATCTACCAGATTAATGAACAGTGCAAAAAACTGATGAGTCTATTCGTGGCTCGCTGGATTAAGAAAATGTGAATCATGTTTGCACATCTTGGATGCGCTTTAATGAATCATCCCCTCTTACAGTCCCTTTCCTGGCAGTCATACCCATTCTCCATGCCGTTGAGTGTGGAGAGAGTGTTGAACAGTACATAGAGGAGGCCATGGTCCAGCAGGATGTCTGCCAGCTTGGGGCAGGCATTGAGGAGCTGCTGCAGCATACACAGGATGTTATGCACCAGAGAGTTGTCATACAGCGAGTTCTCAATCAGACCCAACACCGGGATGATGCAGCGCTTCCTGAAGGGGGAGATGTTCTCCATTTCATCAAGGTCCAGACTGAAAAAAAAAAAAAATCAAAATAAGACTGATATGGTATTGATAGGATATGGTATTGTCATTTTATTTTCCGATACTCCTAAGGCATGGGGGAGTGGGGGGTGGCGTTCATCTGTTGTTTTGTCTGTTCTGTTTGTTTTGTATTTCTTCTGAAAATATGGAGGTATTTGTTACTTTTGGATACTGTATTTGTACCTACAGCTCCAATAAAAAATACTTGTGAAAAAAAAAAAAACTCAAATAGTAACTTTTAAATTACAGGCCATTCATTACAGAGAAATGGTAATTTAGGAGTAAAATAGGTGTAATTGAACTCTAATGAGTTGTAATTGGGATAAATGGGATCAATATGGAATACATTTACACCTGGTATGAATCACATTATGCCAAACAAAAGTATTCTGGATCCTTTGTGTCACAGGGATAAATAATATTTCGCTGGTAAACTTGAATATAAGGTGAATATCAAATGTGGTGGTATCTTCACTATGGTTATGTTACTCAGCAGATTCACCTTATATTCAAGGGATACTTGTAACAAAATACTTTTGTCACCATGTGATTGTACAGATACAGAAAAGCCTTTATTTTACTCATACATCACTACGTAGTTACCAATAATCATCGTTCAAGTACATCTACTTTACTTGTATATTACTTGGTTATTTCTGTGAAATGAATGGGCGGTAATTCAAAATGTTAACTGTCATATAAAAAAAAAACTGTCTACAGGTTGAGGGTAGGGCTCGACAGCACGTTATCCCGTGGCTTACTCTTCTTCCAGACCAACGGGACATCCGACCAGCATCTCCAGGAAGCACTCCAGTAGCCCCCTACTACCCTGGTGCAAGTACAGCTGGTTGGCCAGCAGGGAGAAGCCGTGGTTCTTCAGGAACTTCTCTTTCTGCTCCTTAAATGCTCGGCTGAAATAAGCATCCAGCAGCTGGGAAGAGAGGAGGTCAATTATATCTGACGACATGCAACTTGAGCGCAGTATTTTAATTTGTCCGACGTGTGAATTCACCGTGAACCCGAGAACCGAATTTTGAGTGTATAACACGGTTACATTTACACAGTAGGTGGGTCTCAAAGTTACCTCACGTCATCCTTTCCCCAATAAATCATGTAAACTTGCTCTTGTATTTCTCCTTAATATTCTCTCATTATTGTATATCTTCCATTATTGCCTGTCTTTTCCCATTACCAATCTCCTAGATAATCATTCTGGGATGACATGAATACTGTTAGGTCACTACGGCTCTGGCCCCTACGTTCTACTGGTTGCTTGCAGTGTCTGTGATCTCGGATTAGAGGACACAGGGTCCGTCAAAGAGGGCTGAGGGGCTCTACCTTCATGACTCCTTGCTGGATGAGGGGTGAGGAGTGGTTGACGAGGACAATGAGGGCCTCTGGCTGAATAAGCTTGTCCATCACCTCGTCCAGCATGAGGTCAGGCAGCAGCAGCAGCACCCCCCTCAGCAGATCATAGAGTCCACAACAAATCAGCACCAGACAATCCTCTGTACTGGACCTGGGACACACAGAGCCCCACAAAATAATCATGACTGAAGGAACACCATCTGACCAAGTCCCTTTAGCAGAGAAAAGAGAGAAATTAAGCATTTGCATGAAAAGCATACATTTTACATGTGCAAATATCATGTGCATGTAAGTAAGTACAATTTTATTTATATAGTACTTTTAAAAACACACAGTTACAAAGTGCTTTACACTCAATACAGAAAATGCGAGTAAATACGTAAAATAAATTGAATGAATATAAGACATGAAATAGGTAGTAACGGACCGAGCTGAAAACAAACCAAAACAGAAGGCAGGGACGGGGATCTATAAAAAGGTTTGGGTTTTTAGAAGCCTCTTAAAACAGTCCAAAGATTCAGTAAATCTAACGGTTTGGGGTTCGATTATTCCAGAGGCTTGGTGCTAAAATTGCAGCTGGAGTGAGGGATGGATAAAAGATAGGTTTGAGGATCCGAGTGGTCGGGAAGTGGAATGAGAAGATCAGAAATGCAACTGGGGGCAAGATCATGTAGTGCTTTAAGTGTAATCGATAAGATCTTCTAGATTATTCTGAATTTTACGGGAAGCCAATGGAGGGACGCAAGAATAACAATAATAACCATAATAATGATCATTACATTTATATAGCACTTTTCCTGACACCCAAAGCACTTCACAGTGAAGGGGGGTAACTCACTTCAACCACCGCCAATGTGTAGCACCCACCTGGGTGATGCACGGCAGCCATTTTGCACCAGAACGTTCACCACACATCAGCTTGAGAGGGAGGAATCACTGAGCCAATTACATGGGGGGAAGACTAGGTGGCCAGATGGAGAGAGCCAGGTTGGGAATTTTGCCAGGACACCGGGGAAGCCCCTACTCTTTGCAATAAGCGCCATGGGATCTTTAATGTCTCATCTGAAGGACGGCATCTCCTACAACGCAATGGCCCCGTCACTGCACCGGGGCGTTGGGATTTGATATTTGTTGTTTTATTTGGACCAGAGGGACGATTGCCCCCTACTGGCCCACCAACACCACTTCCGGTACAAACTCAAGTTTTCCTGGGAGGTCTCCCATCCAAGTACTGGCCAAGCCCACACCTGCTTAGCTTCCGTCATTTGGCAGAGCGAAGGTACATGTTGGTGTGGCTGCTGGCGAATATAACAGGGGTGATATGGGACCTACGGCTAGTTCTAGTTAGTAGTCTAGCAGCTGCATTCTGAACCAACTGTAGACGATTTAAAGTAGCTTGGTTGAGTAATCTAGATGGGAGAAAATGAAAGCGTGAATTACTATTTTGATATCCAAAATATTGCTGATTTTTGCAGTATTTCTTTGCTGAAGAAAACAGGGCTGGACAAGCTTAGTAACACGGTGATCGAAAGACATTCTGGTCAGAGAGGACACCAAGATTTTTAGCGGTAGGCTTGACGTTTGAATGAAGTGGACCAATATGTGTGTGTACATATTTCACACACATACACGTATACATTTACCCAGAATATATCCAGACAAACACAATTTGTAGACTGTATTGTGTAGTATCTGATATTTAATGTCTTCCACTGTCCAGTTGCCAACTGCACTGTATGACCCCCTGTTGTCTAAGTAGATGACAGCATTTATTGTGAAACTCTTTTACAAGACAACATCTGTGCATCAATGTGACAAGGACAAAATCCTGTCCATTTATCCCCGTCGCTCGAAGTTACCGTGATCCTTTAAATGACAAAAAAATGTAGCTGGGGCTTGAAAGCGATCGAGAAATTTCTCGATGCTTTTGTCGCCTGGAGTGAACAGTGTTTCCGTGCAGTGTGAACTGATGGATAAGGACTGGTATCGGTCAGGGGAGGATAAGAGCTAAATGTGTACACAGTCTTTGCGACCATCTTGGGTCAACAGAAAATATGTTCTTTTCATCTGTCAGCAGACTGTCCAAATATGCTGTTCTCTAAATGAACCCTGCAGGAGCTGATAAGGCCTGCCTGGTGGGATGGTGGGAAATTGGCATTAGCCGTATGCGGCCATATCTTGCCCACAGCATCTAATTCCCTGCTTACAACAGATATAAAGCAACTCCATTTCCAAAACGGGAATAATATGAACTTCAGTAGTATGTTCTTTGAAATTAAAAATAAACTCTCACAAACTAGTAAAATAAAATCATACCGGGTTAATCGGGTTCATTAAGATTTGAACTGAAAGAGATTATTTGGAACACTCAATGCACCCAGTAATTTTCACGGATGACTGAAAATCTCATCAGTGACATTGTATAATTAATATGTAATGCCGAGTCTGACAAATTGACAGTTATCACTTTGCCTTTTATCACTTTATAGCTATATCACAGACAGGAAGTGGTATGGCCAAACGATTAGATGAGTTATTTGAACCAGACTGCTGCAGGACACTAAGTATACCTATACTTATTTCAATCTTATCCATGGTTGCCAGGTTACACAGATATTTTGTTGAAGGCAGTTAAATCATGTAGTTATACAGGATGTTACAATTTTAAAAAAAAAGTAATCCACCAATAGGGAAATACTGCTTTAATAAACAAGTAAGCAAGCCTTGTAATGAGATGTGGCGGAGTACCTGTCATTGGAGTCAGTCTTGCTGTGAGCCCTCTCATACCCAGGGGAGTAGGTGTAGCTCTCCCAGTCCTCAGGAAGGGAGCCTCGGTCAGCCGAAGTGGGCCAGCGGCCAATGGCCAAGGAGCCGTTTGATGCGGGAAAAGCCAGGCCCAGGCTGGCCAGGTTGCTCTGGCTCCTCTGGAAGGACTGGATGCCCTTCAGGCTGTCGGGGCGGCGGGGTGCCTCATCACTGGCCCAGTCAAACCTGTCTTCAGACTCTGCCACCCCGACACTGCCCTCGGCCAGACTGTCCACCTCCCCAACCTCGTCCCGCTCCTCCTCCACACTGATGGAAGGGGTGCGAAGGGCCCCTACCCCGTCGCCTTCCTTAGAGTCACAAATGGTCTTGGCTGATTCACAGCTGCTGAGAAGCTGCTCGTCGCCTGTGCCCCGCTTGAGTGTCTCTGTGCTGCCTAGAGCTTGCTGTGTAGCAAGGGAGACACCTTCTCCCTCACCTGCCTCACTGGAGCTGCCATGTCCAAGTCGGGGTGTCAGCATGGGGGAGGAGTATGGCGAGGGTGCCAGACTGGGGGGATGCAACGACTGATCATCAGCACCATGTTCAGGGGAAGGAACATGGGGGTGGCCTGGAAAGCAGAAGAAAACTTTTAAGCACTTATGAACCATAAACATAACCTACCGCTCAAGCATTTCACTGACATAGTCCCAGAGGAGCGGTGTATGAAACTTAAGCAAAAGGCTTAAAATTCAGAGCTCCAGCATTAGTTGTAGCCACAATACCAATGAAAAAAATTCAAGGACGTAAAAGCTACGTTGAGGTTTTAGGCCCCATGATTTAAACAAGGCAGTTGGAAAACATGCTGACCTCATGTAACATCTGCAGGATCTTTCCCAGACATAATGGCATTTGTGGAAAAACAAAACAAAATCCTGACATGAATGACCTTAATTTCCTCCCAGAGGAACAAGGGCACTCTTGTAGTGCTAAACAATGATCATGCTAGATCAACTTTCATGGTTCGTGAACAGACATTCCAGGACAAGCCTCACTGATCTCCCCAGAAATAATGTCATCTCTGGAAATGGACCAAGAGGATGAAATTCATTATTCGGGCTTTGTTGGATTTCTATACACACTTTAGGGGGGACGACGTAGCGTAGCTGTGCATTACCTTCAGAGAGAGCTTCGATGAAGACCGTGGGGGAGAGAGAGACCACAGAGCTGCTGGCAGACTTGCCTCCACTGTTGGAATGCCTCAGGTACATAATTGACTGGACCTTCTCCTGGTATAGCTTACCATCTGACACGAACAGAGACCAAAAGTTAGTCTTGCACCGACTGGCGATCAGATTGTATATCGATGATTGAAGGGATGATTGAAGACTGGTTTTTCCTACACCGATATTAAGGTGATTTTAACGAATTTACTATCAGAATTAAGACGCTATAAAACTAATCTCTAGAATCTGCACCCTACTGTGGATTTAGAGGTGTTTCTGGTGGAGCGAAATGTCTGCCCGCTGAGCCCCATTAATCAGCACGAGTGAATTTTAAATCCACAAACCATCTGCAATCCTTTCCATCTCTTTTCTGTGGACCTGGCCATCTCGCATCTTCGTTCTCCATATGCCTGCTCACCAAAACATTGCTCGGCGCTCCATAAGAGCAGTTTAAGTTATGGATGGTGATATTAAAGATAAGATGATAATGTTAAACGGAATATGATGCTGTGATATGGTCGCACCAAGCCCAGGTTGGACGATATATATATATATATATATATATATATATGTATATTTTTTTTACATTTATTTCTAGTTTTTCCCTTTATCCCACCCGATTAACCCAATGGCATATGGCCGGAACTCTTGTCGAATAACTCCCCTGGCTCACGTTTCCACTGGAAGGAGATAGTCGTAACACCAGCTTCCTTCAAACTCGTGTCGGCTGCTCTCGCTATTTTACACGCTGAAGCCTCGCATGGATTGCATCACCTTCAGGCCGCGAAGGAAGCGTAGGGAGAATGCTTTCGGTTGCTTGGCTGCAGGCGCCCGGGTGGGCCAGAGGGGTCGCTTGAGAACGACAAGTCCCCGAACACTACACCGATCTACACCCACTATCCCTCGGGTAAGGGTGGCTTAATGAATGCCTTACCCCGTGGACGCTCTGGCCGTGACCGGTTACAGTGAGTCTGGGATACGAACCTCCCAGCCACATGACGAGCAGATTGCAAGAACGGCGGTTTATTCCGCTCGGCCACCGGAGCGGCCAGATGATATGAAAATAGAAAGGATCGCTCAACCCTACCAAAAGTACTCGTCAGCTAAAACGGCAACCTGATTATTCAACTGAATTACCGATTACAGCTGCAGTACCGTTACCTATGTGCAGGGAGAAGTAGAAGCTGGTTGGAGTGTGGCAGACATAGGTATTGGTCGGGGGGTGAACGGCAAGCAGGAAATTGTAGACCAGCCTGAGTAGATCCAGGTCTGGAGGAGAACCCAATACTTCCTGGATGATTTTGACGAATGACAGACACACCTCCTGTGGGATGGAGGTCAGGTGCTCATCTCGATGCTCCTGGGGCAAAAAAAGAAAGAAGGAAAAACATTGCTATCTGCTACAGTCTATGAAACAAAAAGCAAGTCATCAGCCACGACTGGCCATTAGAGGGAGCACTTTTGCCACACCACAGGCCAGCAAGCTTTATTGAAAGAATCAAGCCTCTTATCATTTCAAAACAACTTTGAAATGAATCAACTGGTAAATATTGAGAAATTAGTAGTTATTTTTTCAGCATTTTGATGTGTTTTTAGTGAGCAAATTGTGGCTAAAATGTGAAATTAAATGCTAAATATTTCGACTACGTTGTGTTTCCTTTTCCTGCTGGGCACCGTCCAAGGTGTGTAATCTGCTCTAATTCAACACGAGCTCCTCCTTGACTCCTCCTCTCTATAATACAGGTGTGGGAGGAGTAAAATGGATGCAATTTTCTGCGTCTGAGCCAATAAAACAAAAGGAATGATTAAGTGATTGGCTGAGCTACCTATCGTAAGCCCACACAACAAGGGACACCCTCCCTAAAACACTTGCTAACTTTTTTTTGGGAGGGTTGGATTCCCCCTCCTTTTTCCTCTCCAATTGTAATTGGCCAATTACCCCGCTCTTCCGAGCCGTCCTGGTCACTGTTCCACCCCCTCTGCTGATCCGGGGAGGGCTGCAGACTACCACACGCCTCCTCCGATACACGTGGAGTCGCCAGACGCTTCTTTTCACCTGACAGTGAGGAGTTTCACCAGGGGGACGTAGCACGTGGGAGGATCACGCCATTCCCCCCAGTTCCCCCTCCCCACCGAACAGGCGCCCCACCACCCCATCAAGTCTGACAGACTTGATGGGGTGGTGGGCTCCCCAAAGCTACAGGTGCTGTCATGCATGTTCTGTGGGGAATGACTTAACATTTTTATTTTTTTCGTTTCCCTTGGCGGAGTGGTAGGTCTAGCAATGGCAGGTGAAACACTGGATTTATCACGTAAGCATCACTGTTGTCACTTAACGGCAACATTAATTTGTTTGTTGTAGCTGCATGATGTACAGCAAGCCAGAGGGGACAACACTGTGTGTGTGTGTGTGTGTGTGAGAGAGTGTGTATGAAAGCAGAGACCCTCAGTGCCAGTAGCCCCGTCCAGGTAAATGGAAACCAGCCACCATTGTGTGCAGTCACTAAAGACATTTATAAGCCAGATTTCTAATAATGTGGTGTACCTGTAACACTTGGCAGGTGAGCAGGAAGCGATGTACCACCTGCGCCTTGAGGAACTGTCGAATGTTGAAGACCTGCTGGGGGTGGTGCACCCTGATGAGAATCTCCAGGGCAGTAAGCAGGGTTTCCCATACTCCATACTGATTAGAGACAATACACAGACCATGACCACCAGGGAAACGGAGACAGACTCAAACCTTCATCACCGGCGATATACAATACACATAACCAGATACTCTATGGCAGCGGTTTCCAGACTTTCCACATGCAGTCAGGCCGCTGAACAGCTGACGCACCCACATTACATTACATTGTTATCGAGTGTTATCATATATATATATATATATATATATATATATACATACACACACACATATATATGTATATGTATATATGTATGTATGTATGTATGTATGTATATATGTGTGTGTATGTATATACATACACATATACATACATATATATACATATATACATATATATATATATATATATAAATAAATAATTTTATTGGGGGGGGTCATTTGTCCTTGTTTCCTTTGTGTTAAAGCAGGGAGAGCATGAGCACAAGAATTTCACTGTATTCTACACATGACAATAAAGTTGAACTTGAACTTTTTATGCAATGCACCCCCTTCTACATCCCCACCAGGTTATTGCAACCTCAATCCCCCACAACTTCAAAAAAATAAACAAAAAATGCAACATAGCCTATTTACAGCCATATTAAAGGCATCAGGTTTATTCATGCACAAATAATCAGAACACATGTAATAAAATATTCAAGAGATCACAATATATTTACATTCGAATGAAACAAACTACACTGCATCAAAGTTTTAATAAATTGCAACAAAGTTAGGCACCCCCCCCCCCATTTGTATCCAGCCAATTACCCTACTCTTGCGAGCCGTCCCAGTCACTGCTCCACCCCCTCCCCCCCGCACAGGCGCCCCCACCGACCGGAGAAGGCGCTAGTGCAGCGACCAGGACACATACCCACATCTGGCTTCCCACCCACAGACACGGCTAATTGTGTCTGTAGGGACGCCCGACCAAGCCGGAGATAACACGGGGATTTGAACCGGTGATCCCCGTGTTGGTAGGCGATGGAATAGACCGCCATGCTACCCAAACGCCCCCTGAACATTTGTTTGAGCTTGCTTTGACTACCAGATGCATTGCTTTTGCAGCACAGAAGCAGTAAACCAAACTCACCAGTTAGTAAAGTCATGGCAGAACAGCAGATATGTGCGTTTACCTCAGCCTTGGCCCAGATCTTCCAGTCCAGCAAGACGTCAGACAAAAGCTTGATATCCTGAACGACTGCAGTGGACTCGGTGTCCAGACGGAACTGACCGTCCTCCCCCAGAGTGATGATCGGACCGCTGCAACACCCATCCAGCAGCGTCTAGCCAGATAAAATGAGACCAGGTCAACCATGTCAAAGCATATAGTGAGAGTGTGTTTTGGGACAACATGCTCAGCAACTCAACACCTTATTTAGAAAGAGTGGGCCTCATTTATCATGTCAAATATTTATCATATATAATTTATTTTTTCATGGCACAACTGATCTACCATGAAGTGACACCCATAAATCCCCATATAAGCTGAAGAAGTCACAGAGTTGATCCCATGGACTACTACAATAATAATTTATCTTCTGCTGTAGCCCCCCTGAAAACGCGGGTTGTCTCATTTGCCCATACCGCTCCCTGGTACACAGCTGAATTACGTCAGCTCAAGGCTATAGGTCGGCCCCTTGAGAGGCTTTGCACCAAGACTGGACTTGCTGTTCACAAACAAACGTATTCGGATCACATACTCCGTTACAAAAATGCTCTTTCAGCAGCTAAAACATCCTATTCTGCACATAATAGGAACGTTCTTCTCCACAGTTAAAAGGCTACTAAACCCACCTGAAACCAATATGATCAGTAACCTATCTAATGATCAATGCTCTCTTTTTTCAAGTTTTTCCAGCTCCAAAATTAGTACCATTCATGTGCAGCTAGCCTCTGCTAACATCATGCAGACCGACTTACCATCAGCAAGCGGCACGACACTGTCCCCATCCACTGTCCTATATGACTTCAGTCTTCCAACTGAAAACCACATTTCAGAGTCTAGCATCTCCACGTCACCTGGATCCAATTCCCACAACCCTAGTTAAAACATGCCTCTGGCCACAACCTGTTCCAACTCCTCCCCTCTGGTGGGCGCTACAGAGCACTATACCCCAAAACAACCAGATATAAAAACAGTTTCTTTCTGCCGCCTGTCATCCAAATTAACGCTTAACACTGTAAAATAAATCCATTTTGTATATACTGTACTGTACATTGTATGTATACTGGTACACTCTGTCATGTCCATCTACCTCAGGCATGTATGTAAGTAACCTATTTCAGCATCTCTGATATAGTCTCTGTACCATTGCACCGTATCACCTCTTACTTCACCTGTATATAGTCAGTCCTTGTGTATATATCTGAAGATTGTTGTGTTGTAGTGTTGTTATTCTGTGTTAAGCCCACAGAGAGCCACGAAACCAGTGCTTTTTATCATCTTAGAAATATTTCGAAAATATGATCTATGTTAACTTTTAAAGACCCAGAGACCATTTGACACACACGCCTTCATCTCATCACGGCTGGATTATTGCAACAGCCTTTTTACTTGCCTGAACCAAAAGTCTATTGATCGACTCCTGGGTGTAGAGAACTCAGCTGCCAGGCTTTTATCCGGAACAAGAGATGTGCTCACTCCTATCTCAGCCTCTTTACACCGGCTCCCAGGATGTTTTAGGGCAGATTTTAAGGTTTTAATGATTACTTTCAAGGCTCTTCGTTGCTTCTCTCCTCTTTATATTTCTGATCTCTTAGTACCGTACATGCCGGTATGTCCTTTGAGATTCTCGGGGCAAAGGTCTTTTGTCTGTTCCAGGGGCCCGGCTGAAAACGAAAGGGGACAGAGCGTTTGGAGTCGGGGCCCCGAAGCTCTGGAATGATCTGCCTGAGGAAATCAGGTAAGCAGGCTTGCTGCTGTTAACCCAGCGCTCTTAGCATTTCATTGCATTATTCACACATCAGTGTCGTGCACTAAACTGTGTGGGGAAATGAAAGCGGCGACGGATGCTTTGACGAGACTGGTAAATTTCATTCGCGAGAGTTCGAGTCTGCAACATCGCCTTTTCAGAGCACTGCTGGAGGAAACGTCGGTGCAACACAAGGATCTTTGGCTGTATAACGTTCGCTGGCTGAGCAAGGCCATGTGCTGAGAGGGTGTGCGACCTGCACGATAAGCTTGTGTCCTTTTTATCTGGACTGCACAGCCAAAGAGTCCAAGAATATCAGAGGTTTTTAAGCGACAGTAAGGTGATGGCATATGCTGCAATTACAAGGCGAAGAACCACACTGTTGCAGACATGCACGAGGTGGCGGAAATTTTCCGGTCAAAGCTGAACCTTTCGGAGAGAGACATTCACGGGAGAAGGTTGCACTTTCCACATCTGCCGGGCATTGTGAAAAGAACGAAATGCAGGAGGATCCAGCGATGAAGGACTTCGCGACGAGCCAGGCAGAAAATGTCAAGGAACGATTTGAAAGCTCCCCTAAACTCCCAGGTGACATCCTCCTCGTCCTGAGACAGCTGTTCTCTGTTTTGGCTGATGGCCTGTGGACTACAGAGGCCAAAAGGCTGGTACCTTCCATAGATGAGGCAACTCTTCAGATGAAGGTCTTGGTGATGGGAACGTCTGATTTGCTCAAAGCACAACACAAGGACGTTGGGGTGAGTGACTTTTGGATCAACGTGGTTTCCCCAAGCTCGATTCAAAAACGTAAGCGCTATTGCAATGCTCCTACTCACACGATGGCTCACATACATATGTGAGTCGTCGTTTTCTTCAATGAACTCAATCAAGAACCAGGAAAGAAACAGACTCTCCAATGCCCATCCTGGCCAGTGCCTCAGGCTTGCTACAACAGAATACAGGCCCGACATCCCATTGCTCTCACTTCTCTCACTGATTGGTGAATTGAACATCCATTTATTTTTGTCCATATTTGGTTTCAAGAGTGCATTTTTTTCCCCCTTGTGTGACCCCCAACACAGGTTTTAAGAATCCCAGGCCTAAATTATTACTACTACTACTAACAATAATAATCACCATAACAATAATGATCATAATTGTAATAGACATATAATTGACATGATTTGGTCCTTTGGGAAAACCTAATTGGAGAACCCTGGCCTATTACAGTCAATATGGCCTATTACATTCAATACACTAGTACGCTGTAGCCTCGTGTGTCAGTTCTTGATTTTCTTATCCCGTGCAAATGCAGGATCAGATGGCTTCACCTTTTTCCATTTAAAATTGTTACTAACATATGTGAAGTGGGAAATGTATTGCTAGCTTTTTGATTTGTCTACGATTAGATTCATGTGCACAGATTGCACTGTTCTGTGACAGGGCCACTCAGCGATGCACCTTACCTATATTGAATTCATCATAATGACTGAATTAATGGTTAAGATTTAAATCTATTTGAATTATGATATTTTTAATAGGTCTGGATTCAAATTTGATTTTATGCATAACTGACAGTTCTAATACACAGAATTTACACATGCTCAGGGGCACCCGTAAGATACATTTTCCCGATAAATCCGGATCCCAAAAACTTTCAAAAATACTGCACTTCTTGTGTACAGGTCTGTACAAAGGACGTGTGTGTGGTTGTGTGTGGGGGGGGGCATCTGTATTCCACTTGATAAACAATGTACATACAGCCAAATTGCAATGATATCCATCCATCCATCCATTATCCAGGCCGCTTATCCCAACCGGGGTCGCGGGATACTGGAGCCTATCCCATCAGTCATTGAGTGGCAGGCAGGGAAACACCCTGTACAGGCCGCCAGTCCATCACAGGGCCGACACACCCACACACATTCACACCTAGGGACAATGTAGTACGGCCGATTCAGCTGACCGACATGTCTTTGGACTGTGGGAGGAAATGCACGCCGACACGGGGAGAACATGCAAACTCCACACAGAGGACGACGTGGGACGACCCCCAAGGTTGGACTACCCCGGGGGCTCGAAGCCAGGACCTTCTTGCTGTGAGGCGACCGTGCTAACCACTGTGCCACCGTGCCGCTGCATTATCCAGAAATGGCCGCCCGGCTTCATGATGCAATGCGCAATAAAATTATTCCTCCGTCAAAACCGATACCATTTATCCCCATTTAAGACCGTCTTTATTGATCAAGATCTGTTAAAGTAACCAGTTACACTGCAGTGGTGATTCACTGAGTCCTATGAGTCTCTGATAGGCTGGCATGAGAACTCTAACTGACGAGGAGGGACTGCTTTTGAAATGTAAACCTTAAAACTGTAGGCAGTACGTGAAAAGCCCCTTTTTACTTAGAAACACTTGGGCTGGTAAAAACAGCCTCTTTATCCTTTCAGCCCAAATGTGTATGAGTGCGTTAGTATCCTTGATGTTGGGTTTCAGCGCTGTGCTTTGCAGTATGCATCAGAGATGCTGTATGTCCGGCGTTTCACCCACTCAGACAAAATCTATTTCCGCATACAGCCATCACACAGCTGAATTACAGACACAGCCAGAGGGTTAGGTAACAGCAGGGCAGACCAGTCTCCCATCAGTCTCGCACCAGACTGTCTGAGATGGACCAAATTCTCAAAGCGCTGTGAAGCGGTGCCAAGAAATAAGCATTGCTGCATTGATCTACAAATGTTGTGGCAGCGCAACGCAGTTCAGGCCTCTGCATCTGACTTACTTTCAGCACGTGGTATCCCACGACACACTTGGACTTAATGAGGACCTGGTGGATCATGGAGTATCCATGGTAACAGTCAATCTCATGAATGCGGTGCTGGTTGAACTTAGATAAGGACAGCAGCACCTGTAGGGCCAAGGCCTGGGTCTTCTCACAGTTGCTTAGCTCCACCACCTGGTCAACAGAGGAAGAGATGGGAGCACCCGAGAGAGGGACGGAGCAGAGGAAACATAATGTAATGAGGTTGAAAACATAATTTCCATCAAAAAATTTCACATCAATGTTCGCCTACTTGGTTATAAAGACACCTCATGATATAGGATGAAGAGCATAGAAAGCTCCACCTGTGCAAAGAGGAAGACGAAGGTCCCTGTGCCTCCGATCTTGTGCAGGACGCTCTGCAGGCCTTGTGACTTGGTGGGGAGTAGACTCCTCAGAGCGTGGGGCTCCAGGGCACCACTCTGCACCTCTTTGGAGCTGAAAGGACGCTGGGTCACCACGGTTTTGGCTTGGCCCTTCAGTCTGATGACAGGTTCATAGATAGTGTAGACTCTAGGACTGCTGGGGGCGTAGACCACTGCCAAGCTCTCCTGTGTGAACAGAACACAAGCCCCATATCCAGCTGTTCCTTTGATTTTTCAAGTTTAAATCATTTACAGTTTTACAACTTGGTGGACAAACGTGTTCAAACAACTGACAATATAAACCCAGTGTCAATTTAAAGAGGATGCAAAGGGATGTAATGTCTCCCTCATGGAAAAAAATTAAAAAGAATCACAAAAAAAAAAAAAAAAAGCCATTGAAATGATGGTGAAACTCTGGAAAAGTCTGGGATGTCAACGTGCATCATTGTGCATTGGAAGTGGCTGGTTTTAAATCAATAAGCTATTTCATTGTACTCAGGGTAAAACAGTCTCTTCGACAAAAGAATGCCCGCTCAAGTAGGTTTAATAACACTCGACAAGTCCACAATTTAAAGGAAAAAAAAAAACAAAACTTGTTTTCATCTCACACATCAACTTTTCCACCTCAAGTGGGTGCATTTCCTTTCCCACAACAGTTTAGAAAGGGGAGCAATCCCACATTAAACAGGCCCTGGTTAAGGTGTGGTTATCCTAACCGGGTGTTTGCCAAAGCCAGGAAGACGCCCAAACGGTGCACCAGCCAACCGAAGAGAGGAGGAGGAGGACAACAGCTGCCTCAGCGTAAACCGGCGGCGACTCCGTATGTGGCGGGAGTGTCGGAAAAGTCGAGACGCGCATTTTCAGCCGGGGGGCAGGGCCTTTTCCTGTCGGGCTCCGTTCTTGTGGAATAACCCGCCTGCTGCCATCAGACAATCAGAGTCTGTTGAGTCCTTTAAATCTAAACTTAAAACTCATCTTTTCGCCTTGGCTTACAATTAGTTGTAAGTTGTAAGCTACAGTTAGCTGCCTTTAAACGGAGTGCTTCAGAACCTGTACTGCACGGCGGGTCGGTTTTCTGTCTCAATGAATTCACCAACCACTGTTCTGCCGACGAGATTATAGATTATAGATTATGACTAATGACTATTGCAAACTGTTCTCTTCTCTCACATATCTTTTCTCTCTCTCTGAATGATGTCTTCTACTTTTTCTTTATCTGTGTGTGAATGGTGTCATGTGAGTCTCCCTTGTGCAGTCGGTTCTCCTCCCAGGTCTCCGTGGGGATGATGGTCGCCACTTGGACGCTGCCTGGCATCCCCCTCATCACATTTTCTTTTTATATATCTTATAAATCCATATTTTATTTTACTTTTTTACATGATGATGCTGGTGGCGTGGATTGGGTCCTGGGCTGTTTCCGGTGGCGTCTGGACACTGCCCGGCATCCTGCGCATCATATTCTTCATACATTTTATAAGTCCATTATGATTCTGTTATCCTCTTTCAATGTTGTATTGTGTAAATTGTGTAAACACAACATCCATTGCACGTCTGTCCATCTTGGGGGAGAGATTCTCCTCTGTTGCTCTCCCTGAGGTTTCTTCCTATTTTTTCTCCCCGTTGAAGGTTTTTTTTCAGGGAGTTTTTCCTTATCTGATGAGAGGGTCTAAGGACAGGATGTTGTGTTGCTGTTAAGCCCACTGAGGCAAATTTGTCATCTGTGATATTGGGCTATACAAATAAAATTGACTTGACATACAAACACTCTTAAGGAATTATCCTAAGGGAGAGTCCCGAAATCCCGAGATTCAAAATGGCCACCATCCACCCTGTTGCCAATAATTATTTCATATTTGAAAGGGTTACAATCTTAAACAATACCACATTTCAGGGGTTTGTGGCGATGAGAAATCCAATTTTGAGTTTGTTTTGTAATTAATCGTGTGTATTCTTTTCCGTTTTCAGGAAACGGAGGCAAAAGAACGGCGTGTCATTTGCAAGCGTCTGTTGATGGCAGAGGATCGTCAGTATCAACTCTTGGAGAGTAAGGAAATTCATTTAAGGCACCTTGTAACGTCCTTTAGAAAGGTGCAATATAAATACAGATTATTATTATTACTTATTAACCAGGCCAGTAATACGAGGGGAGACAACAGTCACGCTGTACCTGGTGACAAGGTACAAAGACCTGTCGCCGCACACTGTGACCCACAACAGATAGCCAAGGACACCAGGCAACATGAGTCCGTGAGAGTTGTACACTAAGATCGACTAAAAGGAGGTTCTCTTTCTGTATTTATTGCCTCTTTTGTGCCACACTCCAAGTCGATTGATTTCAAGGACACACTTCTGGCAACACCTCGCGAACAAGGCGATGATTGGTCGGACTGTGACGGCATGGATTCTGCATGTGCATGACCTACATGCAGCAGATGCAGTTCCCCGCCAGACTTGTAGAGTGAATTTTCGCACAAATAAGCAAGTACCAGCAGCATATGGTTACAACCGCACGAGGACGAGGCTGCAAAAACACTTCAGTGAGCAGATAACGCGCACCGAGATCGATGGGAAACCAAACGTGGTTACCTTCAGGTCAACAGCCATGGTGGTGCTGCAAGACTGCAAAGCTCATCCGACACGATATCGGAGACGCTGGGTTATCCTATGAATCTCACCCAGCTTTTAACGACATAAAATCGCAAGAGGCTGGCATCAGATATCTTCCGGATACTCTTCGTGTGCTCCTGGAAGAACTATTTGCCGGGACCAAAACTTAAGCCAAAGTGGCGAGCAATGATGCAGGCAACTAGACCAAGTTAATGTTAGCGCCACTTCAGTTTGGGTTGGGCGCGCAACTATATCACCGCTTTGCATCGCGGTTTCTCATCGACACTCTTCACCATCTTGGGTTTTGTTGTACCAGGAGGTGCATCATCCATCCATCCATCCATTATCTGAAGCGCTTATCCTGCTCTCAGGGTCGCAGGGATGCTGGAGCCTATCCCAGCAGTCATTGGGCGGCAGGCGGAGAGACAGCCTGCCAGGCTATCACAGGGCCGACACACACACATACACACACATTCATACCTAGAGACAAATTAGTACGGCCAATTCACCTGACCTACATGTCTTTGGACTGTGGGAGGAAACCAGAGCCCCCGGAGGAAACCCCCACAAACACGGGGAGAACATGCAAACTCCACACAGAGGATCACCCGGGACGACCCCCAAGGTTGGACTACCCCGGGGGATCGAACCCAGGACCTTCTTGCTGTGAGGCGACCGCGCTAACCACTGCGCCGCCACCATGCTGTGGAGGTGCAACAGTTTGAATGAAATGCGGCCAAGTTCCATGGAACAAACATTCCTGACCTAAAGACCGAGTTTGCCCAATATGTGGCAGAGAACGACGAGGACATTGTGTAGTGTTGCATCGCGTGCACATCTTTAATTGGTTCATTTGGTCGGCAGTTGATCAGTTATTTCTCTGAGGCCGTTGCTTACGATGAAAACCGATGTGATCATAAGTTCTCATCACGTTTTTGTTTTTTTTGCGTCAAAAGAAAAAAATACAGCACGGTCAAATCTAGCATGCACAACAACGTAGGCTTGTACAGCCACCGACATATGGCTAAAAAGGTGTTTTTAGTAGGATCCTATTTAGGTGATTTTCAAAACTTTCCTTTCATACGATTCCTTACGACTTTATTCAGAACACAAGAGGACAAGAAATCTGCTGAGATTTGTTTTTGTTGCGATTTGTGTGAGGTTGACCCACACTTTTGGGTAAAGTGGCCGGTCTATTTCCGATTCTCTTCTTTAAAATTTGCATAAAAGGACATGGCTTCTGATAATTCGTAGGGAGTAGTGATAATGGGCACTTTCTCATATTATGGGAGTACTTTTACATGGCAAAATACAGGATGAGAATTATTATCATTTTTTATTTTTTTGGGGATTTCCCCCCCTTTTTCTCTCCAATTGTATCCGGCCAATTACCCCGCTCTTCCGAACCGTCCCGGTCGCTGCTCCACCCCCTCTGCCCATCCGGGGAGGGCTGCAGACTACCACATGCCTCCTCTGATACATGTGGAGTCACCAGCCGCTTCTTTTCACCTGACAGTTTCACCAGGGGGATGTAGCATGTGGGAGGATCACACTATCCCCCCCATCCCCCCCCCCCGAACAGGCGCCCCGACTGACCGACCAGAGGAGATCTTAGTGCAGCGACCGGGACAGATACCCACATCCGCCTTCCCACCTGTAGACACTGCCAATTGTGTCTATAGGGACGCCCGACCAAGCCGGAGGAGGGATTCAAACCGGCGAGCCCCGTGTCGGTAGGCTTCGGAATAGACCGCTACACTACCCGGACGCCCCCAGGATGAGAAATGTAATAACAAATGGCAAAGCAAAATGCTGTGCAATTTTGAAAACGTGGATTTTTGTCTTAACTTGCATGGCTCCCACGAGAAATTATCACAGAAGAATAAATCTTACGTTGCACCGTTTTTCTATCAGCAGAGCTGTCTGAGGCAGACGACAACGGCTTTTAACAGGGGAGAAACTATTCTCGGGGGCTCCAAAGTGGAATGGCTTTTACCGGGGAGAAAAACAACTTGCTCCAACGCAAGAACACATAAAAGCCACATCATAAAAACAGACTGCGAGAGTTTATTATGTGTACACTGCGAGCTGAAAGAACTAAACAGAGAGAAAGCTCTCATCTGAAATGCTAATAACCCATCTCTTTTGCAAAGCACCGGAATTAACAATAGCCTTACATTACTGACACAGGGATTGGTAAAAGGTGAAACCACAAGTGACAAGATATCTATGCCCCACTTACTCAGTACTGGCAAATATATATGTATTCATATATACACATGATGAATATGGTAACGACAACAGTGACTTACTACGAGTGCTGTTGTGTCGACATCCTTGTTCTTCATCAGAAGCTCTCGCACAGAGTCGCTCTTCAGCCCCTCCTGGGTGACATACTTGGAGAATATCCCATTGGGTTTGCCGTACTTGCAGGGCATGATGGAGGTAAGGTCAGGCCCACTGGCATACAGGTAAAAAGCTTCTTCGGGTCCTATTCTTGAACCTTAAAGATGGAAGCACACAGAAAAAAAAAAGTAGAACTTTAACCTCAGAGGGACTAACTGGACAAAAGAAAGCTACCACTTTCATTAATATACATGTGGAAAAGTTCTGGACCAAGTCCACTGTCTTGAAATATGTCCACTGGTACTTATATATATGAATCATAAGCTTGCATATAAGCTTGTACTATATGCGTGAATGAGAGAGAGGACAGTGGAATGGTCAGGATGCAAGGGTGGAGGTGACAAAGGCATTTGAGTTTAAATACTTGGGGTCAACTGTCCAAAGTAATGGGGAGTGCAGTAGAGAGGTGAAAAAGAGAGTGCAGGCAGGGTGGAGTGGGTGGAGAAGTGCGTCAGGAGTGATTTGCGACAGAAGGGTACCAGCAAGAGTTAAAGGGAAAGTTTACAAGATGGTTGTGAGACCAGCTATGTTATATGGTTTGGAGACAGTGGCACTGACGAAAAGACAGGAGGCGGAGCTGGAGGTGGCAGAGTTGAAGATGCTAAGATTTTCACTGGGAGTAACGAAGAAGGACAGGATTAGGAATGATTATATTAGAGGGACCGCTCAGGTTGGACGGTTTGGAGACAAAGCAAGAGAGGCAAGATTGAGATGGTTTGGACACGTGTGGAGGAGAGATGCTGGGTATACTGGGAGAAGGATGCTGGATATGGAGCTGCCAGGGAAGAGGAGAAGAGGAAGGCCAAAGAGGAGGTTTATGGATGTGGTGAGGGAAGACATGCAGGTGGCTGGTGTGAAAGAGGAAGATGCAGAAGACAGGAAGAAATGGAAACGGATGATCCACTGTGGCGCCCCCTAATGGGAGCAGCCGAAAGTAGTAGTAGTAGATATAAGCTTGTACTACTGTTGTTATACCTCATCAACAGCAATGGGCACCACTGTGTGGCTGCTGGTGCTTACTAGTTTCAGTCAGAAAGGACTGAATACAAACCATTATGTGATGCATCACTTACCCAGGCACCAAATTTCAGATGTAACCCCCACCCTTTTTCTCCCCAATTGTACCCAGCCAATTACCCCACTCTTCCAAGCCGTCCCGGTCGCTGCTCCACCCCCTCTCCCGATCCGGGGCGGGGGGGCTGCAGACTACCACATGCCTCCTCCGATACATGTGGAGTCGCCAGCCGCTTCTTTTCACCTGACAGTGAGGAGTTTCACCGGGGGGATGTAGCACATGGGAGGATCACGCTACTCCCCCCCCAGTTCCCCCTCCCCCCCAAACAGGCACCCTGACCGACCAGAGGAGGCGCTAGTGCAGCGAACAGGACACATACCTACATCCGGCTTCCCACCCGCAGACACGGCCAATTGCGTCTGTAGGGATGCCCGACCAAGCCGGAGGTGACACGGGGATTCGAACTGGCGATCCCCATGTTGGTACGCAACGAAATAGACTGCTATGCTACCTGGATGCCCAGATGTAAAATTTAAAAAAGGCAGAAGTGAATTAGTAAATATCAAATATGTACAAATAGGCCCCGATGTATGTAAATAACAGCCTTTTCAAGCCTTCTACACACGAACTTCACCGCATCCTCCTCTGCTCACTTGAGGACACAGATCATACTTTCCAGGTTCTTTTCCTGATTCGTCTTCAGTGATTTGAAAGATATTGGATCTCGATCTCTCTCTCGCACACACACACACACACACACACACAAGCACCAGCTTAAGTGTGTTGCAGTGACAATGCGAAAGCACAGAAGTATCTGCTATGTATATCCAAAGCTGAGTAGGACAGGCACTGGACTGAGGAAAATAAAATAAAAATACATGTTCTCTCGTGGGAGCTTCAGTTCCAGTGTGTGGATAATTTCTTATCTTCATCATAATGACAACAATACCGAGTTATTTTTGGAGTAATGAGGGCAAAATAAAAGACTTGGCAGTATGAGGAGCTATCCCTTGAGGTCTCACAGTGACGCAAGCAGTAGAATACTGTCAAGAAAATGAAATGAAACGCAGATGCAGAAGGGAAACCAGAAGAACTTAACAACAGCTTCTGAAGTGACAACAGATTTAGCAGCCTGTAATGGATAGCTAGGTTGAGACACCAGGACACCTATTTATATTTCATTCCTTTTGTTTGTCAGACTACTGATTACTGTATGGAAAATTTCTGTTTATATGCCTTGCTTTGGGGTATTTCAAAATGGCGGGTGATGAGGACATCGAGGCTTGAACTCTTGCCGCGTGGATGGAGGAGGATCTTCAGACCGGCTCCATACATTTTCATGAAACACTTAAAATTGGCAGGCCTTGTTTTCCTAGAAGGAATTGCTGCCAGATATGAGCTCTGGTGTCGAAAAAGGGGCCCTAAGCCTGTTACGACATCAGTCGGCTTCACAGGTTGAGAATGCCCAGCAGACAAGGGGTCGTTCATGGCCAATTAGAGGTAACAAGAGAAGTATTCTGTGTGTGTGCCCAGAGAATGCTGAGAATCTCCAGCACACTGCACATCACGCTAGCAACAGCCACTGAACCCAGGTACATTTACAAAACATAACAGGCAGCTGCGATGCCTGCGTTCTTTGGCGAGAGTCAAAATGATGGCCGAGGAAACGGGAATTTGAAAAATTCATACATGGACACGAAAGTGAAATCTTTAGAGGGAAAAAAAATAAACTTGTCCATCAATTAAATCAGTTAAAAATGTGTAATGTATGAGTGTCTATCTTTGTAACTATATAATGTGCATACTTTTGACCACACAATGTATATTCTTGTGTACATGTAAGAATATCTGTTTAAAATACGTTCGAGTCACCACCAGGGCGCAGCATACAGCACCCTGGTGGTGAATAGAAATACCGCCATACAGACACGTTATGAAAGAGGATTAGGCCAAATGGTGAGCATGCAATTAGAGTAGATGGAAGGAGATAAAAGGAGATGCGGAGGCTGGCATGATGGGGATTACAGCGCGGGACAGCGTGATTCTGGACACGGTGACATTGCAGCATTCCTACCATTGAAGAGGAGCACGGTGCCCATGTTCCAACGCCCTCCCTGTTTAAGCAGCTCCTCACTGGAGGGCATGCAGTGGCCCAGCATGCAGAAAGTCTTGTTGCTGTCTGAGGACAGGCTGGACTTTCTGGGCAGAGTATAGTCTAGAGACACCTCACATTTCCTGAGGCAGGAAGACACAAATGCATTTAGTTGTCTTATACAAGTAACACAGTTCCCAGAGGTGGTATTAGATTTGTTATTTATTTATTTATTTTTACAATTAATGATGTTTCCCACCTGACACCACACACCCACACCACCAGGCGGCCATGGATGTTCTTCTTGCCCTCTGGCTGCTGGCTGTAAGTGAGGCCTAAGTGCTGCCACTGGCCCGACTTGAGCAGTCCCTCACCAGACTCCGCCTGTGCCAGCAGGCCTGCCTTTATTTCATCATTTGGATCTATGCAAAGCCTGAGGAGGGTATATGAAACTATTACAAAGTGTTAATGCGAAAGCAAATAAAGACTAACTGCAAGTAAACGACCAGTGCTACAGGCAATGTGATCCTGTTCACAAATATCTGATTAACCTTATGTGACTCTGGAGCTTACCTGAATGTGAGGGACCCGGAGGCGAAATCAGCCCACACCTGAAGCATTAGTACCTTTGAACCCATGGATAGAATGTGCATTAGGCATTTTTCTGATCCTCTCTGCCCTGCCTGGGGGGCGCTTTGGTGAGTCTCAACGGCAGGAGGCTTCCCTTCCTCTGCAACGCAAAGAGGAAAATACCCAACACCAATTCCAATCTGGAGACGGCAAATGTAAAGGCTCTCATACAAGCGGGGCTGTCTCTCACCCTTGTCTTTGTCCCTGTCCGTATCCTCCAGCTCCGCAACCCTCAACCACATGGAGGCGCTGAAGCCGCTGGCCATGTGCGGCCAGCAGTTCTGTCCGACCAGAGGCAGGTGGAGAGGGGAGACGTGCCAGGGCGAGGTGTGGATGTGGCTCGCTCGGGACTCGGTGTCGCCCTCCCGGCGCCTGGGGGAGAGTTTGCCCTTCCAGAGGAGCCCCACAGATTTGCCCCCGGCTGCACCATTCTGTCGGGAGGTCGGCGATGTCCCTCCCGGCGTGGAGGCACAGAGGCTTATTGGGAAGGAGAGGAAGTGAAGAGGTTCCGTGTGCATGGTGGCTTCAACGATTTGGAGGATACCCTTTAGCAAAATCTCCTGGCGGTTGACAAGAGGGAGATGTGAGGTTAGGGAAATAGATAATATGATAGTTGGGCTGCACGATCATGGCTAAAACTAAGAGCATTTTATATGTACATTTGTCAAACTAAGAAGATGGGTCCCTTATTGGAGAGGCTGTTGATGAGGGGACTGTTGGGCAAGCTGGTAGCATGGGATGAAGGTAGAGGAAGGGGTTTCATGTTTAGAGAAGCCAGGAAAATAGTAGAATAATTATTTGATTAATTAAATAAATCAAAGGTGCTCAGTCATATTCTTTATAGGGGCGCAAAATCCCTGGTGGCACCCCTGCTGATACATGTTGGAGTCGCCAGCCGCTTCTTTTCACCTGACATCGAGGAGTTTCGCCAGGGGGACGTAGCGCGTGGGAGGATCACGCTATTCCCCCCAGTTCCCCCTCCCTCCCAAACAGGCGCCACGACCGACCAGAGGAGGTGCTAGTGCTGCGACCAGGACACATACCCACATCCGGCTTCCCACCCACAGACACGGCCAATTGTGTCTGTAGGGACGCCTGACCAAGCCGGAGGTAACACAGGGATTCGGACTGGCGATCCCCGTGTCGGTAGGCAACGGAATAGACCGCTCCACTACCCGGACGCCCCCTACCGCCACAGTCTTAACATGTATATTTGGAAATCCACCTAAGTGCTGCATCAAACCTGGACAAACCCAGACAGATGCCACAGCATAGAGGACGACAGACATCCTCTGCATAAAGACACACTGTGTGAAAGACAGACAGAGACACAACGGCTACTGACCACCACAGCCTAACACATGACTCAAACTTATACATCTTTAAATAATAAAACAAAGGAGACTGAAAACTGGGTTATGAGTCATCTCTGTAACCAAGTTAAAAATAAAGCTCTGTTCCCCCGAGGATCTTATTTCTCAGAGACAGTTTATTAATACAGCTCAGTGTCAAAATCCAATTAGCATCACATCCGTGGCAACAAGATATAGCATCGCATTTTTTTCTCGGCACGTCGGTGCTAATTGTATGTGCAGCGGAGTGGGCCCGGAGAGGCTTTATCTGTTGTGGAGTTACACAGCCAGAGAAAGAAAGCGTTGTGGGTATCAGACAACAGTGTGTAAACAGTGCGCTGCCGAGCGACCGGCGAGGTTTGCTGCTTACAGTGGGAGGGTTCTTCTCCTGGAAGAGGCGAATCAACAGGGCCAGTTCCTCAGCAGTGATTTGCTGGCTCACCATGGAAACCAGCAGCTCCACCAGTACGACCTGGCAGTCTGGAGAGACGGGCGGAGGGAGAGCGGATTACGTAAACGGATTTCACCTGCTTGAGCAAACGCTATCGGAGCGCGACCTGCGCAAACACCGACAACGTGAACGCAACACTCAGAGTTACTCGACCAGAAAATAGTGAAGCACTGACCACAGCAGAGCCCCAGAGGGATCGACAAAAAAACAAACAAAGGCGGTGGGTTTGAACATGCACATCAGGAGTGAACTTGATGCTGGTATAATAACAGAGTGGTTCAATAAGGTTCAAGATAAAATATACCCCCCCCCCCCATCTTTTTTTCTTTTTGGACTACCGCCCCCTTTTCTCCCCAGTTGGCTCTGTGTACAACTGTAGTCCACTGACTTCCTGTTTCTACTGCAGCGGTCATAGCAGCTTCCTGTTTGTTGGCATGTGATATTGACGATGGTGTATTTTTCGTGATGACTGCAAGATTCACCATGGGTAATTGTCAACGACATGCACAGAACTGTCGACAAACTTTCACCTGCACCTACCAGCAAACAGGTGGAAAGTTTCAAGTTGTACATATCAAGTTACGTCCACAGCTATGAGGATGAGCGGATGGACGGATGGACGGACATCAATAGCACACACCAACAGACAGGAAACTGGTATGACTGCTGCGGTGGAAACCGGAAGTCAGTGGACTACAGTTATGCACAGAGTTGATTGTGTCCGTCCAATTACCCCACCCTTCCGAGCCGTCCCGGTTGCTGCTCCACCCGCTCTGCTGAGTGGGCTGCAGACTAAAACGTCTCCTCCGATACATGCGGAGTAGCCAGCCACTTCTTTTCACCTGACAGTGAGGAGTTTCGCCAGGGGGACGTAGCGCGAGGGAGGATCACGCTATTCCCCCCAGTCCCCCCCGAGCAGGTGTCCCAACCGACCAGAGGAAGCGCTAGTGCAGCAACCAGGACACATACCCACATCCGGCTTCCCACCTGCAGACATGGCCAATTGTGTCTGTAGGGATGTCTGACCAAGCCGGAGGTAACATGGGGATTCGAACCAGCGAACCCCGTGTTGGTAGGCAACGGAATAGACCGCTATGCTACCCGGACGCCCTAATCTCCTTCTTCTTTCGGCTTGTTCCCTGTTTCCCAGGGGTCGCCACAGCGCATTTGATCGTTTCCATCGGTGCCCTCCTTTCATAATGGTGATTAAGTTGTGAGGCCCTTCTTATTAGCTGCAAGGTCAGTAACATGGACAATAAAGTGCATTAATAAAGCGAGCCCTTTTTTGATATGCTGGACACCCCATTTTGTCTCCTTTAAGCAGCGGTTCTCATCTCCACTCCTTGAGAGCCCAAGACTCCCGGTTTTCTATCCTTCCAGCTAGTTTCATCACTTTCACCTGTTGTGCCAGGTCCCACAACTTGCTGGCCAAGACACCTGACACAACAGATGAACATAATTAACAGCCAGAGAGAACAGCAAACCAGCAGAACTGGACATCCGAGGGCTGGAGTCGAAAACCGCTCCCTTAAGATTGGAGACAACATGAGACATAAATGTGTAAGTAACTCAGTATCTAAGTCTTTAAGTATACAAGTGAGCAAGTAAACGAATAAGCGAAGTAAGAAAAAACAAAAATAAAGCGGATGAAAATAACAAACCTTTAAAGGAGGGGTCGGTTTGGCTGAGGATGTTGTGGAAGCCAGACAAGATGGTTTTGACTCCGCCCTGTGGAAGGCGGTCAAATAAGAAAACAAGATTACAGCTGGGAAGGAGAACTAAGGAGGAGAAATTCTTTATAAGTGGGCAATAAAAGGAGGGCGGGGGGGGGGGGGGAATGGAGAGGGGTTGGAAGCGGCGGGTCAGACCTGGTTGTAGAGCAGAGCGGCGTTGCGGTGGTTGGCACGCACCGCCCCCAGCAGGCTGTGGAACACATGCTGCAGGACGTCTAGGTCCGGGGAGCCTGTGGCCAGAAGCTGCAGCTCCATGGTGCAGATCTGCGGGAAGAGCAGCACGCCACGTCCGGGGCCCTCCTCCACCACCCCGAATGCACAGTCTCGCAGCACGGCTGACGACTCCACCTTCTCTCCTGTGACAGGAACCATCGCTCTGTGAGAGATGCCGCCGCCACACCGCATGCACGTACAGTATCAACGTGGAAAATCATACACGCGGGCCGGAAGAAATTCACGCTCCACGGGTGCTCCCCCGCTTAAGCTGAGCCTTGTGCTGACCTCCCATCTTGGAGGCAGCTTGTAAAAATGAATTAGGCTCAGCCTTGTGCAAAGCAGCATGGGAGTCCCCGCATGATTTACACGACAGCATCCCAGTGGGCTCTCGCAGCTATCGGGACCTCCTCTTATTAATGGAACTCGCTCCCGCCCTCTGTGCCCGAACATGAAAAACTCCTCTACGTTTGACATACAAGCACGCACACACACACACACGTTTATATATATCCTCGTGGGGACAGAAAATTTATGTTAAAGTCAAAATCCAATTTCTCTAAACACAAACCCTAAGATTAATTCCAACCTCAACCCTTATGCTAATGCTAACACCAACCATGATGCTAACTTCTACTGTTAAATGAACCCAAATACATACATACATTACATTACATACACGTCTCACACACACCACACACACACTAAATCTAAGCCTTACCATAACCCCAATTGTAACTGTAGCCATAAAGCTAGCCTCTAGCCCAGCAATAAGTCTTGTCCACCTGGGGACTCCAGTCACCGGCCGATCGATCGGTGCATCCGTAAGATGACTGACAAAAAAAATCTACTAATACTACTTTCAGCTGCTCCCGTTAGGGGGCGCCACAGTGGATCATCTGTTTCCATTTCTTCCTGTCCTCTGTATCTTCCTCTGTCACACCAGCCACCTGCATGTCCTCCCTCACCACATCCATAAACCTCCTCTTTGGCCTTCCTCTTTCCCGGCAGCTCCATATTCAGCATTCTTCTCCCAATATACCCAGCATCTCTCCTCCACACATGTCCAAGCCATGTCAATCTTGCCTCTCTTGCTTTGTCTCCTAACCCTCCAACCTGAGCTGTCCCTCTAATATACTCGTTCCTAATCCTGTCCTTCTTCATCACTCCCAATTAAAATCTTAGCATCTTCAACTCTGCCACCTCCAGCTACGCCTCCTGTCTTTTCATCAGTGCCACTGCCTCCAAACCATATAACATAGCTGGTCTCACAACCATCTTGTAAACCTTCCCTTTAACTCTTGCTGGTACCGTCCTATCACAAATCACTCCTGACACTCTTCTCCACCCACTCCATCCTGCCTGCACTCTCTTCTCCACCTCTCTTCTGCACTCCCCGTTACTTTGGACAGTCAACCCCAAGTATTAAAACTCATACGCCTTCGTCACCTCTACTCCTTGCATCCTCACCATTCCACTGTCCTCCCTCTCATTCACACATATGTATTCCATCTTGCTCCTACTGACTTCCTCCAGTGCATACCTCCACCTCTCCAGGCCCTCCTCAACCTGCACCCTACTCTCGCTACAGATCACAACGTCGTCCGCAAACATCACAGTCCACGGAGACTCCTCCCTGCTGACTGACAAAAAATAAAGCTTATTATATGCTTGTCTGATTTACACATCTTGTTAACATGGCAGTGGCAGAGCCCTTTGCAAAAGCATAAACCCCATAAACTCAGTGAGCAGAAAAACAGAAACCCGTCCCTGCACAGGAAGTGAGCCCTTCCTTTCCATTTGCATGTGTCAAGACGAATATCTTCACGCAACAGCAACTCCATTTCCACACGCACCAACGGATTACCGAGAATTGGCATAAAGCGTGATCTAATGGACTCTGACAAAAGGTGTGATCTTGGGCGTTCATTCACTCATAGCCATCATGTACCCTCAAGGGGATTTGTACTTTCAACAAGATAATGCTCCCTTTCACTGTGCAAGAATAACCCAGGAATGGGCCGAGGAACATTCCAGTGAAATGACGTTAAGGGACCGACCACAACAATCCCCTGACATTAATCCCAATGAACAACACCTTTGGGATGAACTGAAACGCAGCATCTGTGGAAGGAAGCATCCACCCATCACCCTTGGGCAAGTCTTCATGTTCAGCTTTAACAGGACCCTCGTTGAGTCAATGCCACGATGTATTTACAGGGCCAAAGCTGTACCAATACAGTACTGAGCAGGGGTTTCTATTTTTCTGGCCACTGAGGTAGTGTTTCATCTCCCGTTTGTCAGGAATTTAGAGCAACACAACTTTTTTGGGGGGGGGGTTTTTCCCTCCCTTTTTCTCCCCAGTTGTATCCAGCCAATTACCCCACTCTTCCGAGCTGTCCCGGTCACTGCTCCACCCCCTCTGCCGATCCAAGGAGGGCTGCAGACTACCACATGCCTCCTCCAATACATGTGGAGTCGCCAGCCGCTTCTTTTCACCTGACAGTGAGGAGTTTTGCCAGGGGGACGTAGCGCGTGGGAGGATCACGCTATTCCCCCCAGTTCCCCCTCCCCCCCCCGAACTGGCGCCCCGACCGACCAGAGGAGGGGCTAGTGCAGCGACCAGGACACATACCCACATTCGGCTTCCCACCCGCAGACACGGCCAATTGTGTCTGTAGAGATGCGTGAACAAGCCGGAGTCCACACAGGGATTCGAACCGGCGATCCCCGAGCAAACAACTTTTAACCGTCCTTAAGGCTGATAATCGATATCTTAAAATGCGTACCAGATGGAAACCTATGATTCAGTAACGTGACAACATCTTTTTTTTTTTCAATCAATATTTTCCATCTCCAATTTTAATACCACAGAAATATAAATGTCTCTTTCAGACCGTTCTTGGCAGGCGGTGCTCACCTGCACTATAAAATATGCGACTAAAGTCGAAGCTTACAGAGGAAAAAATAAACAAATGATTGAGAAGGAAGACCGTGAAAGGTCAGCGTTTGAGTGAACGCACGTAAAATCCTACATAAGTCACAAGCTCCGGCTCATGATGTTGCAGAGTGAAGTCGCCTTCACTGGAGGGCAAAACAATGACTTTATTCTGTGGAGACGAAAACGCGGAACAGTGAATTGGGAGGCGGGAACGGAGGGGGTCTTAACCTGGCAGGCCAGACTAGAGAACATGGCAGACCCATGACGAGTCACCATGACAGAGGCATATTCCGGCACTCCTGAGGCCAGTCGGTTTCGGTCACCGCTACGTCCCCTAAAAAGACTTCTACACGGCAGAGTTTCTCGTTTTTAAATCCGCCGTGTCATTTTCCCGTAGAATTCTCCAGTGGCACCAAGGAAGTGAGCAAACGACGTCGGAATAGGTTCAGATTTTTCCAGCGTTTGGGGCCTGAGTAAACATATGGTTTCCCAAGGCCGTATCATTAGCTGCCTCAAGAGGTTGAGGCAAATACACGACCCCCTCCATTGATCAAGACTGGACTGCTGGTAATCCATCAGCCACACAAGCACACCGACAGAGAAGACTCAGCCCACACACAGGGACATGTGATTTATAGAGTTTCTAAAACAGTCCCGAGGAAGTTAAAAGAGGAAAAAAAACGAGACTTTACAGAGTAAGTGTTCACAGCAAACGATTTTGAGTCACAGAAGAGAAGAGCACAGCGTTAACTGTTCACCCTCCATTTAAGGAAATTCAGTAACACAGGTGCCCTCCCATCACTAGATGAAAATCAGTCTACACTAGCTTTAAAGTAAAGGGGAGGTGAGGTGTGCAAATATGGGTTCTCAGGGTGTGGGGGGGCGTGAATAAGTGCCGGCCTACCTTCTTCCTGTTTAGCCATGTCCTCAGGGTTGCTCTCACTGTCGGCGTCGTAGCCCGCCTCCTCCTCCTCCTCCGGGGGCTTCACGCCGCAGCTCTGCCCCTCATCCACCTCTTCAGACAGGTCTCCCGCCGGGGCCACATTCTCCACCAGCACTTGCAGCTTCTGAAGACGGACAGGGAGGAGACAGAAGAAGAAGAAGTGGAAGAAGAGAGAGGCAGAGCCGAACAACGAGATGAGTAAAGTCACTGACAACTACAGAAAGAAAAGAAAAAAAAACACACACAACATCACGCCATGTTGGTTGTGGGAGATAAAGAGTCCTGCAAGAGCTTACCCCATTCTATGAAACAGACACACACTAGTGTTCATGTAGTGGCTGCTATCTAAAAACAAATTTTAAACTGGGTTCAGAATATAATGCTCCGTCCGCCATGCTCCACGGGACCAGCGATAATCCGACAAACCAACGCAATGAAAGACCGGCAAAATGTTTTCTAGTGATATAGTTTTTTTCTCTTTTTTTTTTTCCCCAAGTACACGATTTTAGTCATAGGACCGCCATCAGCTGACTAACAGCACTCGCACAACCCAGTTCCTTCAAGTGCTTGGTCAGTCAGTCATCTGCATGTACACAAAGGCAGCAACACACACACACACACACACACACACACACAGTCACGAAAACACATGCACACATGCACTAAATTAAGCATACAAATCGTCTACACCGTTATGCTGATTCATAATTCAGATTTCAAGCGCACATTACTACACCCTCTTAACCGCTTTTCCAGAAAAGCCCCTTTAACAAGGCAGATTAGACACCGAATTGCATGTTTATCAAACATTTCAGAGAGAACAATCCCTCCACACAACGTGTTATCGTAGAAGTATATGGCACCTAAATAGTTTATTAAAGAATTTCACACGCCACAGTTCACAATTACTATTTACACCCAACAATTGCTATTGTTGCTGCAGCGTCGAGGAGCCGAAACACAGGAATTTCCCCCTCTTGTATCATGAGACGCAACAAATAAAGGATCTTGAATCACAGCGCTCATTCAGAAAGAATAAAGCTCTTTAGCAATAGGTAAATCTATTGTGTGAAGCCCTAATTCCTCAGGCTTAGTGAGACAGATAATCCAAGGCCTCCGGGCAGGAGACGCCAACTTCCAGGCGGCAAGTAATTTATGAGAACTTGGGGCTGAAAAAAAAATGGGAGATAAGCTCCGCTCCAGAAAAACAAGACATCGACCTTTCACATCCTTCTCTATTTGCTCTCATAAATTTCCAGCTGGTAACGATTTCATCCGAAATGTTTTTCTCACTCGGGCGTCCGGGTGGCGTGGCGGTCTATTCCGTTGCCTAACAACACGGGGGATCGCCGGTTCGAATCCCCCGTGTTAGCTCCGGCTTGGTCGGGAGTCCCTACGGACACAACTGGCTGTGTCTGCAGGTGGGAAGCCGGATGTGGGTATGTGTCCTGGTCGCTGCACTACCGCCTCCTCTGGTCGGTCGGAGTGCCTGTTCGGAGGGAGAGGGGGACTGGGGGGGGGGGGGGGGGATAGCGTGATCCTACTACGTGCTATGTCCCCCTGGTGCAAGCTCCTCACTGTCAGGTGAAAAGAATCAGCTGGCAACTCCACATGTATCAGAGGAGGCATGTTGACAGTCTGCAGCCCTCCCCGGACTGGCAGAGGGAGGGCGGAGCAGCGACCGGGACGGCTCAGAAGAGTGGGGTAATTGGCCAAGTACAATTGGGGAGGGGGAAAAAAAATGTTTTTGTTGCTCAAAATTGTCCACCTGACCAACTTCTTCAGACAGACTTACAGTTCATGGACGTCAAAGTAAATTCTAATAAAGGAAAAACAAACAGACATCGGCTGATCTGCAAAAAACCAGTTTGGCCGAGGAGAATTCTGCTATTCACACAGCTCAAGGCCTAAACACCACACATAACAGGCCTTTTTGTTCATCTCAACCCCACCTCTGCTACTTGAACAACTGTGCTTTCATGCACGCCGTATGACCAACACTACCTGATGTCAAGGTTAAGCTCATGTTCAGGAAAATATGATTATATCAATTTCCACATAGGCTCACAGAACACAACACAAAAAACCACACTGCAACCTAACAATGCAATATGGTTTTTACATGCCTGGCAAGCCTCTGGATGCTACCCATGCAACAAAGCTATTGCATGAGTTTCAAATAATCGCTTAAAGAGCTTACTTCGCTTTCTTGGGGGGGGATTCCCCCCCTTTTTTTCCCTCCTCAATTGTACCCGTCCAATTACCCCACTCTTCCTTCATCGCGCCACCCCCTCCGCCGATCCGGCGAGGGCTGCAGACTACCACATGCCTCCTCCGATACATGTGGAGTTGCCAGCCGCTTCTTGTCACCTGACAGTGAGGAGTTTCACCTGGGGGACACAGCCCGTGGGAGGATCACGCTATTCCCCCCAGTTCTCTCTCCCCCCTGAACAGGTGCCCCGACTGACCAGAGGAGGCGCTAGTGCAGTGACCAGGACTAGGGATGGGTATCGTTAGGATTTTATCGATACTACTACTCTTATCGGTACTGCTTATCGGTTCGGTACTTTGTCGATACTGTTATCGGTTCTTTTTGATTATTATGCAAGAAAAAAGACAATTAAGAACAGAATCGACATTGCTTTATTATTCTATTATATAACTTTATATAAATATAAACAAATATTATTTATTCAGCTGCAACAGCAGCAGCAATGTTTTAAATGCATCTGAATTATAGACTTTATAATCAACATTCAACAACAACAAATAAGATAAAAAATAAAAGTAGATAAAGATAAAGAAAAATATATATATATATTAAAAATAAATTTTTACAGCAAAAGGCTAACGGAAGTTCAAACAAACAAGAACCTAGAACATTATCCTAACAGTTCTTCTGCAGAAAAATCAACAGATCTGCCTTCTCCGGCAGGAGTCGTGATCTCTCCTGACTTATAGTGTCCCCGGCTATTAGCCTAGCTAACTCCGTATCTATGGCTTATATATTTGTAGCTAAACAATTAGCTAAGCAATTATATTTTATTTATTGGCCTATTCGTAATAATTCGTTATTAGCCTAGCTAACTCCGTATCTATGGCTTATATATTTGTAGCTAAACAATTAGCTAAGCAATTATATTTTATGTATTGGCCTATTCGTAATAATTCGTTATTAGCCTAGCTAACTCCGTATCTATGGCTCATACGGCTTACCTGCAGGGGACGAGGATGGAACACTACGAGCAAAGCAGTGGAAAACGCCGCATTTCTGCAGATTAATACCATGTTTCGACAAAAGATGTTTCGACAGATTGCTTGTATTGCCACCCTTACTGGCAAATGATTTGTTGCACTTGTGGCAACGAGCGTTGTTGTCATCGACTTTTGAAAAATATACCCAAACTTTTGAACGTTTAGTTCTCTCCGCCATGATGAGCCCTTGAGCAGAGCTGTCTGTGCATGTGTGAGAGAGTGTGTGGAGCACAGCACAGCCCCGCCCCTCGCGCAGTAAGAGAGCGAGACAGAGAGATGGAGAAAACGGCAAACAAGATTATGTTCGCGACGTTTAAATTCCTCGAAAAACACATTTGCCACAATATAAATCTCACTCCATGATTTCTCGAGTACCTACCGAAAACGTCGGATCTTAAAAATGCTCCGGTTTTTACTAATTTAGAGCCGGTTCCCGTTTAGAGCCGGGTTTCGGGGGGCATCCCTAACCAGGACACATACCCACATCCGGCTTCCCAACCGCAGAGACGGCCAATTGTGTCTGTAGGGATGCCCAACCAAGCCGGAGGTAACATAGGGATTTGAACTGGCGATCTCCATGTTCGTAGGCAACGTAATAGACTGCTACGCTACCCAGACGCCCCCAGCTTATTCCAGTTTTTGTCAGCATGGTCTGGTGTTTACATGTTCCAACACCAAATAAACAAAATTTCAAAAAAAATATTCTGAATAACACGATATTAGAAATTAGTGATCCATCCATCCATCCATTCATTATCTTCGCCGCTTATCCTGCTCTCAGGGTCGCGGGAATGCTGGAGCCTATCCCAGCAGTCATCGGGCAGCAGGCGGGGAGACACCCTGGACAGGCCGCTAGGCCATCACACAGGGCCGACACACACACACACACACACACACACACACACACACACATTCATACCTAGGGACAATTTAGCACGGCCAATTCACCTGACCTACATGTCTTTGGACTGTGGGAGGAAACCGGAGCCCCCGGAGGAAACCCACGCAGACACGGGGAGAACATGCAAACTCCACACTGAGGACGACCCGGGACGACCCCCAAGGTTGGACTACCCCGGGGCTCGAACCCAGGACCTTCTTACTGTGAGGCAACCGCACTAACCACTGTGCCGCAAATTAGTGATATCATCTTAAATATAAATAAGATATAAATATACGAATGAGGACTTACCCTATCGGGTTTCTCTTCTGGGGGATCAGGACAGGAGGACACTTCGGCCCGGGCTACTCTCAGCAGAGAGTCAAACAGGGGCACAGCCAGGTCAGAGTTCACAACTCCAGAGTGAGCGAGTTGCTCTCTGACCTCACACAGGGTCTCCTCTACTGACTGGAGCTGCAGAGGAGGGCAGGTGGAAAACTACGTCACAGAAAGCCAAAACAAAAGTATTATTCATTGGTTAGCAGCATTATACCACTCAGTTCAAATTAAGTATAAAATGGAATACCTGAAAGGAAAGTTCTGGCTCAATCCTCTGCAGGGCTGAGTTAGCGCCATGTAGGCAAATAGCTAACAGGGCCTCCAGGAGGCGAATGCTTTGTAATGGCCACTCCTCCTCAAGTTTTTTTGCTGGATCTTTGTTTTTTCCCTCAGCTGGGCCAGTGACATAATGGTCGGCAGTGTCTTGAATCGTTTCCTCCACCACCAGTGAGGTACAGCTGTGCTCAGCAGGAGTTGATACTGGGGCTGGAGAGCCAGGGTTACATGGACTAGACTTGCCCTTACCATCCCTCTTCTTCTTGGCCTTGCCATCCTTGGTCTTACATGTTAGTTTCTGGATAACCATGGCCATGAGGCGCAAGCAAACATCCAGGCCTCCCAGCCTGAAGAACTGCCTCTGGAATACAGGACTGGCCAGGTAGATCCACCGACACACTGACCAAACATCTGCAGCCCGTCGCACCTGCTCTTTTGAGGGCAGAGCCACACTATCTGGGGACAGGCAAGGCAGCCTCCCCCCCAGTGGTTCACTGGCTGTGCTGTCATAACCTGAAGTATCCTCAGAATCATTGGCCGAGTCACGGTCGGAGTCCGCCTCTTTGCTGACGCAGAGGAAGGCCACACACAGGAAGAGGTTAATGGTGTTGAGGTGCGTCTCTGCTCGGCTGCGCCGTGGTCCAGCCCCCGGCCCACTCCTACGACGTGGGCATGCCTCCTTCAGGCCTTCATAGAACTTGTTGAGACTCTGCGGGCCCTCTCCAGCCCCTTGGGACCCTAATTCCTCAGCCAGGCCTAAGATGGCCTCCCGTTCTTGGGCATCAGCACTCTCTAGCTCCTGAACTACTCCATCAGCCTGCTGGTCCCCAACACCCAGTATCAGGGTCTCAAACACTTTCAAAGCCCAAGAGCGTGTCTGGTCCAGGTAGATCAGCTCTGTCACCTGATTCAGCCCATTGCAACTAATGAAGAGGTCTCTGATCACCCTGCAACAGAAAGAATCAAAACATAGGACAGGGTGAGAGCAGATTATGAAACCATTAAATAAAACTACCAACACTGAGTTTGAAATGCAAACTAATAGTAACACTGATAATTGAAATGTTCTCTAACAATATCTTTCAGTTATTTGTGCAGCATAATGCACCGTTTATTTACTCAAGAGACTACAAACTCAAGTGGGACTCCTCAAATTTGGGTCCCTTGGGTTTGCCTTGAACAGGGCCATCTCCCTAAACAGATCTAAAATCAGAGAATTCACCTTCTTTTTTTTTTGGACCCCCCCCCCCTCTTTTCTTTTTTTTGGACCCCTCCCCCTTTTTTCTCCCAATTGTATCCGGCCAATTACCCCACTCTTCTGAGCCATCCTGGTCGCTGCTCCACCCCCTCTGCCAATCCGGGGCGGGCTGTAGACTACCACATGCCTCCTCCGATACATGTGGAGTCACCAGCCGCTTCTTTTCACCTGATAGTGATGCGTTTCACCAGAGGGACGTATCGTGTGGGAGGATCACGCTATTCACCCCAGTTCCCCCTCCCCCCTGAACAGGCACCCTGACCGACCAGAGGAGGTGCTAGTGCAGTGACCAGGACACACCCACATCCAGCTTTCCACCCGCAGACACGGCCAATTGTATCTGTCGGGACGCCCGACCAAGCCGGAGGTAACAAGGGGATTCGAAACGGCGATCCCCATGTTGATAGGCAACGGAATAGACCGCTACGCTACCCGGATGCATCAGAATTCACCTTCTTTCCACTGACTTCCATCAGTTTCATTTTTTCACCAACTCAGGCCCGGGCCACACTACCTGAGCAGCACGTGTGTGCGGCAGAACCTCTTGCTTTTCATTTCGGCACCCGTGTTAACAGCCACACGGCCCATGTGAGCAGACTCGAGCCGTGCCGCAGCGACACATCACCTAGAGTTTTGGTGTCGAGCCTATTTTCTCTGCGTGAGACGCGCGGTTGTCAGCATAAATAGACAGTGAAAATGATCTGTTGATAGTCATACTGACATCATACCAGCAACATCACACAACTGACACCTTTCGTTATAGTTTCAACGTCTATATTATGTAGAATATGTCACAGAAATGAAAAAATATGAATATTGTTTAACCATTTAATTCACTGCATGTTAGGAGAAAGTGAACCATTTTTTGCCTAAACTAAATATAAATGAAATTTTTGATGAAATGAAACGAAACATTCGATTATTTGATGGCCATTATCAAAAGCAAACTCAGTGTAGAAAGATAAGGCTAGGGGTGTCTGGGTAGCGTGGCGTTCCGTTCCCTACAGACATGGGGATCGCCGGTTTGAATCCCCGTGTTACCTCCGGCTTGGTCGGGCATCCCTACAGACACAATTGGCCGTGTCTGTGGGTGGGAAGCCGGATTTGGGTATGTGTCCTGGTTGCTGCACTAGCGCCTCCTCTGGTCTGTCGGGGCGCCTGTACGGGGGGGGGGGGGACTGGGCGGAATAGCATGATCCTCCCACGCGCTACGTCCCCCTGGTGAAACTCCTCACTGTCAGGTGAAAAGAAGTGGCTGGCGACTCCACATGTATCAGAGGAAGCATATGGTAGGCTGCAGCCCTCTCCAGATTGGCAGAGGGGGTGGCGCAATGACTGGGGCAGCTTGGAAGAGTGGGGTAATTGGCCAACTACAATTGGGGGGGGGGGGGGGGTCCAAAAAATCCCAAGTAATAATGACTCGATGGTGTTTTAAGCCCCCAACGTACTCTTCCAGGCAGCACTGCATGGAAGGCACTCCCCGCCCCCAACAGTTTCATCCAATCACAGCACTGGTTAGGGTTAGGGTTGACGCCAGTGCTGTGATTGGCTGAAACTGTAGGGGGCGGGGAGTGCCTTCCATGCAGTGCTGCCTGGAAGAGTACGTTGGAAGAGTACCATGGAGCGTAATAATGACTGCTGGGATAGGCTCCAGCATTCCGCGACCCCGACTGGGATAATTGGTGCTGAATCCAAATCTGACATTAGTTTTTGCCTATCACATCAGGTTTTTGAACTATGAAAAATCCTTATTTTTGAGAAAACAGCAATTTTACACTTGAAGTTAAAAAAACACTGTTGCATTAGAAGATCGATAGATGCAAAAATGATTACAATGAATAAATAAACACTCAGCCTAGCATGAAATTACTTAGGAAATTAATAAGGGTCATTTTTATCCCCACCAAGATTGCCAGACTAGATGGTCAACTTTTGTAAAATCCTGAATAAGGAGCATACAGATAGCACAAAAACTTGATGTGATCGAGCAAATCTGAGCTCAGATTTGGATTCAGCAGCCCAAAATTAGCCAAAAACAGTTTCCAAAGTCCATGCAAGAAAAAAAACAACTATATTTTTGTAGACCAGTGTAATAGATGGATGGATGGAAGTAATAATGCAGGGGGTTTTGCAAGTATGTGACTAAGTTGGAGTCCCTGAGCATGTAAGTATTCAAAGCAGCATCGCTGGCATGGTGTCTGAACCAAACTGCAGGGAAATTTCGGACAAGGTTCAGTTGTGACAGAGGTTCAGATTGAATGCTGCTGATAACCTCTGAATGCTGCTTTCATCCTACATGCGTTTCACATCGTCGTAGAGGTTTAGAATTCTGAGAGGCGAAACGGGTAACTTTGATGAAACATCAAAGCAATACAGGGTGTGAAAGTCTGCAGAACATGGGGGGAAATGCTCCGTATTTCAAAGAGGAACCTAGTCAGCCTACTGCAGATGTATTCATTTCAATCAAGCTGAGATCAAATTAATATTAAGTCAAAAATTCCTTTGAGAGCAACTTTTTGCTAAATTTAGAAAAACACAGTACCCGTCTTCCCAGACTACTGTTGTTAGTAAGCCCTGGGCTCACTCAGCTCACTGAGGCTTTGATAAATAATTTAACATCATCAATAAACTATGACACAGAGACAGCGATCTGATGACAATTTCAGTGGCTTAGGTGGCTTAGCTTAACCTTTGGTTTGACTAATTATAGGTATAAGATTGCAGTGCATTTGTTGATGAACATTTTGATATTTCACTAAAACAATGTTAATTTTTTCAACCGTATATGAAATAACACAAAAAAAAAAATTACAACACTAACAGATATTTGGTACTTGATCATGCTTTGACATCGGACAGCATAACGAACCCTGCCCATCTCTGCTCTTCCGCAAGCAGCTTAATGGAAAGAGCATCTATTGACTGCTGGGGCTGGCTGCACACTTACAGCAACTAAGCTTATCTGAGCAAACATACAAAATGTATAACAGTGCTAGAAACAAAAATAAATAATATTTGGATAAAATGCCATTTAAAAACGTGTCAAAGTTAAGGCTTAAACCCACGATCAAGGAAAAGCAAGACTGGAAATAAAAAGGAAAAATTCACCTTGACTTGAGGAGCGAAGGCAACATCTGCAGGTATATGAGTAGCACCTCCACAGGCAGACACTGGGTGTGGTAGCTGCAGACTTGCGTACAGACGGTGGACACACCTAGCTGCTGGGCATGATGGACCAGTTCCACTCCTCTCTGCAGCACAGGGTTGAAGATGTGTGTGTAGAGCTGCCACTGTACTATAGCATTTCCTCGCAGGGTGAGGTAGCACACATGGCCAGCTATCTGCTGACTTAGCTGCCAGTCTTCGCCAAACACCAACTCCTGGTAGGCCTCAAGAGCGTCCCATTTCCACAGCATATCCTCGGCACCCCCTCCACTTGGCAAAATGCCCTGGGAGCGGTAGGACAGACTGGGGAGGACAGCAGAGGGTTCCCCTTGCTGCAACGTCTCCTCCAGACCTGGAAGCTGGCTGCTGTCCAGAGTGCAGATATTACAGGAAGCCAGCTTAGCCTTTTCTGAGGGCTGCCCTCCACCAAGTTGGTCTAGAATCAGCCTGCTCAGGACACTCAGCACATGGGACTGGTAACTGCGCAGGCCAGGGGCTTGGAAGGCGTGCAGCAGGGGACCAACTACTGATCGGGGGTCCATGCAGCAGCAGATACCCACTGCCTGCACCCCAGCAAGAACCTGCAGGATTGCTGATCCACTGGGGGAGAGGCGCTGCAGTAGCCGCAGACATTGGTGGGCAAGGGCAGCCAGGCAGCAGCAGCGCTCAGGGTAATGCACAGCATCCCCCTCCTTGCCCTCACTCTCCTCCTCAAAGGGATTCCGTCGTGCAGCCTGCTTGAAGGCAGAGACGGGTAGACCAGAGAGGTCACGGTGGTGGTGCAGGAAGTGGGAATATTCGCATCGACGGTGTCGTCGCCGGGCACACACTGACTGGTGCAGCTGCTCCGACTTGGCCTTCTTGACAGCGCTGACAATCTTCAGAACTCCCGCTATAAGACCACGCAGCCTCTCTAAAGCTTCACTTCCCACCTCAGAATCCTGTGCCCTTCCAAGTGCTTCAAGCCGCAGCACTGTGGCCTCAAAAAGCTCTAGGCCACGGTGCTGGACAAACTCATGGATGAGTTCCAGGGCCTGACTGAAGAAGAAGGGGTTGGGGGTGGAGGCCTGTAGGCATCCCAACAGCACTTGTAGCACCCCTTCCAAAAGCTCTGGCAGTAGCAGGGCCCTGTGGCGATAGCGGGAAAAAGAGAAGTCATCCTGGACCTCTTGCAGGGTCTTCTTAGGCCGGGGAGCAAAAGGGTCAGCCTGCTTGTCGAGGCAGCTACGGATTTTGAGGGTGGCTCGAAGCAGATCTGTTAAGCTGCGTCTCAGGCTGTCTGGAAGGGTCTCGCTCTGACCCACATCTACTGACATTAGATGTAGGATGGTGCGTAGCAGCATCCTCTGGACCAAGGCAATAGGCTCCTCCGTCCAGCCTCCCGCTAACTCCTCTGCCCCTGCACCCCCTCCTCCCCCATCCCCTGGTCCACAGCAATCTCCAAACTCTGTCAGGATCTCTGTGAGAGTGGGTACTACACTGACTGCTAAGCCAGGATTGTGGTTTATGCTCATGTCGAACTTACACACCTTCTCCAGCAGAGAAAGTAGCACGTGGCAGAGGTCAAAGGGTGAGTTTTCCATGCGGTTAAAAATTGACATTGCAGCTGGATCAGTCAGTGTTTCAGTGTCCAGGGTCTGGAACCCCAAAGCCCGGGGATGGGGGTAGGGTGCGCTCATGGTTTCAGATGCAGTGGTGGATGGTAATGGTGGGCTGTCTGTGCAATGACGTTGACAGCTCACATGGACAGCAGAGCTGTGAGACCTTCTGCTCCTCGTTCCACCATGTGCAGGGACAGCTTTTTCTTCTGAATTGGCATCTGAATCAGAGGTAGACAGCTGAGACCTGCGTGCATCCCTCACAGAATATCTCTGAGCAGTTCGCCGCGACCTCCTGGACTTCCAGGTGCCACTGCCAGCATTTGACCTCTTTCCAGAATTCTGTGCATCTGTGCCAATCTTCTGTCCTGCTCTGAGAGGGACAGCCTTCACCTCCCGGCTGAGGAACACTTCCAGCAGGGACGGCAGGGTGAAATCTGTCAGCACATGAAAACATTTAATTCCTAACTGCTTTCCAAGTATATTAGTTCTTAAAGGTTCATTTGTATAACTGCCTAAATAATGACCCATCGAGTCGAAGTCATTGCCCGTGATTAATTAATAGTGGATTTTGATGCCATCGCACACACCTCTGCACATCCTAACCACAACTGTTTATCCTCAGCATGGAGAATAAATTAAGTAATTATCATTTAAAAATCACACTCAATTGAAATTGTGCCCTGCAAGGCCACACAGGGGTTAATTGTTTTCAATGCAAAATTTTAGAACTTAATGTTTTGTTTTTCAAAGTAGCCAGGTACTGGATTTCTAAACCAGCTCTAACATACTTATATAGAAGGTGTTAGATGATAATGTAAAGTTCATTTGTACGGAGCTATTCCTCACGTTAAAACACCCTGAGGACACAAGAAGGAATTAATAAGAGTAAAAATGTCTAGGGGCAATGTGAGAAAGGATTAGCACTACTATACCAAATACCAGTGCCACTGTTGAGCCACTAGACTCTGCAACTAGTGGTCCATGAGTTGAGTCTGAATTTGAATTGGGTGTAATGAGTTTGTGTTCGATTCCTAAAGTACGATGTGTATGATGAGAACACTCATCTAAACATGTATTTGCTTATTTGAAACTCAGCTTCTTAAGTTTTGCTTATAATTTACCTAAAAAATGTTTTGTAAAAAATATCTCGGGCCCGTATCGTGTAAACATCAACAATCTGTGCTTAACCTCTGAAATTATTGACGAGCCATTTCAAATTAGAGCTTGCTGTTTTTGTATTAAACTATAAAACAGCTTTAATTCGTAGCATAATCAGGGCATTCAGGAAAAGCAGTATATTGAAAATATAATCAAAATGCACTCCGGCCAATTAGAATGGAGAATGCCATGCTCCTGCCTAATGCCATTTGCACTTCTGCCCTGGTGACCATCACGCTAGTAAAGCAGCTCGTCTTTCTTGCATTGCCAAGCATGCTATAAGAAAAAGTGAAACACAATCTTTTGAGTTTTCGGTATGTTGTGAGAGCTGGGTTCTGGTTTCTCTTTTCCACAGTAGCCATTGCTCGAACAATTATTCGAAATGTTATAAATAAATAAAATTTACAAACTACTAAAGGAGGTTAGGTCATTTTGAAAGTATATTTTCGAAAACTCGATCAGGAATTCAAAACAAGTTACACATTTAAAAGAATTCTGATTTAAGTAGCCAAATTCAATTTCGAGGACATGCAAATTCAATACAAATAAGTCAAATTCTGTCGTCCACCAAGTTTCAGCACATAGTATTCCTAATGTGCAACTATTTCCGTTTGTGAGAAGACAACAATTAAACTAAGCTTTACAACACTGTCACCATCTGATTTTTTTTACTTATGTGAAGAATTGGGCGCTGCCTTTCCAACGCGGAGCAAGTAAACGTTGCATTAGAAATGAGACGTTTAGTCTTGAGAGGTCCGGTGCAAAAAAAAATTCTTCACAGCAGAGATGGATAAGTGATAAACCATAAATTTCACAACCTTAACGGTTCGATGTTCCTTCTCCGAAGTGATTATCAAGTTATTCAAGCAATGCTCAAACAAAAAAAAGAAAAACTAATGTGGAACCAGGGGTAGAAAACAACCGGCTACGAAATGCTCGACAAAAGTCTGCACTACAGATATGGCATAAAAGCTTCGGCTCATTATCGGGCTCGTTGAGTGCATGTAAAAATTAACGCAATGAACTATGAACAAAAGATGGATGACAGGTATTTTAGCTAAGGAGTTGAGATATTTGTGCGAGTCCTTGCCTTGATTCTTCACCAATGACTCGAATAAGTAGAGTTGTGGTTGTGGTTGAGAACTGACCTGGGGCTTTCTCCTCCTGCACAGGGATCTTCCAGACTAGTGGCAGCAGGGACAGCAGCAGGGTGAGCAGCTCCTCCCGACAGGTCAGCTCCTGAGAGTGTGACCAGACACACTGAGGTTATCTAGAATGGCCCCCCTCCCCCTTTTCACACTTTCACGTCACAACATAACACCCACCAACACGCACAACAGTTTCGACTCCGAGATGGTTTGAAGTATCACAAACGTTGTCACCCGCAGCATTTCACAACTTTTATCAAGATTATCAGTTAGTTTCAGAATTGCTTGAAATAATTTTAAGTTTTGTACTTTGGGGATTTGTCACTTAAACTCTTTCCAGGTCTACAAAACACAACTGGCAAATTTCATGCTGTTGTTTTTTTTCAGGACTTGAATAACTCTAGGAGCTGTACTTAGCTGTACCTTTACTGTATTTAGAACTATATATTTTATTTATCCCCCCCCCCCCATTTTCTCCCCAGTTGTATCCAGCCAATTACCCCACTCTTCCAAGCCATCCCGGTCGCTGCTCCACCCCCTCTGCTGATCTGGGGAGGGCTGCAGACTACCACATGCCTCCTCCTCTAATACATGTGGAGTCGCCAGCTGCTTCTTTTCACCTGACAGTGAGGCGTTTCATCATGGGGTACACGTAGCGAATGGGGGGATCACGCTATTCCCCCCAGTTCCCCCTCCCCCCTGAACAGGCGCCCCGACCGACCAGAGGAGGCGATAGTGCAGCGACCAGGACACATACCCACATCCGGCGTCCCACCCGCAGACACGGTCAATTGTGTCTGGAGGGACGCCCGACCAAGCCGGAGGTAATATGGGGATTCGAACCGGCAATCCCCGTGTTAGTAGGCACCGGAATAGACCGCTACGCTACCCGCACGCCCCAAAAACTATGTTTAAATTGCTGAATTCAAGCACGGGGCTGCAGTGTCTTTGATTTTCCCTCCATGCGAATGATCAGACAAGAGTTGCTAAGCCGTGCAGGCAGTGTAGCATCGGCATGACAGCTTTTCCCTTAGTACAGCTCTATGCCCTTTAGTATCCCGCTGTTATGCAGGGCATTCCTCGCAAGGGAGCGCAAACCTGGTCCTGTACGTGCAAATTAAAACAAATCAGCTGGCTGGACAGCAAGATTATCAGAACATATATCCCGCCAATACAAAACACATCCAAACGAATCTATATTATGAGTGGAGAGTCTGGGTGGTGGTGCATTTATGTGAAGATTAATGCAGGGCAGAGCAAGCGCCAAGCTTAAAAACCATACATCAGTAGGGATTCCACCATTTATTTGATAATCAAATTCAACAATTTTTCCATGAATGCTCCATGACTCGTAGCACAATTTCCATGACGAAAGTGTCCATCCTCAAGTGCTGAATGTACTGGCTTACCAGCAGAGTAAAATGTCTTGGCTTTTTGCAGTCATCACCTGCCATGTACACTACCGTTCAAAAGTTTGGGATCACATTGAAATGTCCATATTTTTGAAGGAAAAGCATAGTACTGTTCAATGAAGATAACTTTAAACTAGTCTTAACTTTAAAGAAATACACTCTATACATTGCTAATGTGGTAAATGACTATTCTAGCTGCAAATGTCTGGTTTTTGGTGCAATATCTACATAGGTGTATAGAGGCCCATTTCAAGCAACTATCACTCCAGTGTTCTAATGGTACAATGTGTTTGCTCATTGGCTCAGAAGGCTAATTGATGATTAGAAAACCCTTGTGCAATCATGTTCACACATCTGAAAACAGTTTAGCTCGTTACAGAAGCTACAAAACTGACCTTCCTTTGAGCAGATTGAGTTTCTGGAGCATCACATTTGTGGGGTCAATTAAACGCTCAAAATGGCCAGAAAAAGAGAACTTTCATCTGAAACTCGACAGTCTATTCTTGTTCTTAGAAATGAAGGCTATTCCATGCGAGAAATTGCTAAGAAATTGAAGATTTCCTACACCGGTGTGTACTACTCCCTTCAGAGGACAGCACAAACAGGCTCTAACCAGAGTAGAAAAAGAAGTGGGAGGCCGCGTTGCACAACTGAGCAAGAAGATAAGTCCATTAGAGTCTCTAGTTTGAGAAACAGACGCCTCACAGGTCCCCAACTGGCATCTTCATTAAATAGTACCCGCAAAACACCAGTGTCAACATCTACAGTGAAGAGGCGGCTGCGGGATTCTGGGCTTCAGGGCAGAGTGGCAAAGAAAAAGCCATATCTGAGACTGACCAATAAAAGAAAAAGATTAAGATGGGCAAAAGAACACAGACATTGGACAGAGGAAGACTGGAAAAAAGTGTTGTGGACGGATGAATCCAAGTTTGAGGTGTTTGGATCACAAAGAAGAACGTTTGTGAGACGCAGAACAAATGAAAAGATGCTGGAAGAATGCCTGACGCCATCTGTTAAGCATGGTGGAGGTAATGTGATGGTCTGGGGTTGCTTTGGTGCTGGTAAGGTGGGAGATTTGTACAGGGTAAAAGGGATTCTGAATAAGGAAGGCTATCACTCCATTTTGCAACGCCATGCCATACCCAGTGGACAGCGCTTGATTGGAGCCAATTTCATCCTACAACAGGACAATGACCCTAAACACACCTCCAAATTGTGCAAGAACTATTTAGAGCAGAAGCAGGCAGCTGGTATTCTATCGGTAATGGAGTGGCCAGCGCAGTCACCAGATCTGAACCCCATTGAGCTGTTGTGGGAGCAGCTTGACCGTATGGTACGCAAGAAGTGCCCATCCAACCAATCCAACTTGTGGGAGCTGCTTCTGGAAGCGTGGGGTGCAATTTCTCCAGATTACCTCAACAAATTAACAGCTAGAATGCCAAAGGTCTGCAATGCTGTAATTGCTGCAAATGGAGGATTCTTTGACGAAAGCAAAGTTTGATGTAAAAAAAATCTTATTTCAAATACAAATCATTATTTCTAACCTTGTCAATGTCTTGACTCTATTTTCTATTCATTTCACAACATATGGTGGTGAATAAGTGTGACTTTTCATGGAAAACACAAAATTGTTTGGGTGATCCCAAACTTTTGAACGGTAGTGTATGTATGTGAGATACTTTTCCCAGATACAGTATTTGCCATTTTTCACATGTAACGCATGATGGCAAGTTGGAGGGAGAGAAAAAATTCGATAACTTTCCAGTCCAAAACAAAATCTAAAATGCAGTGTTTACCAAGGTTTCATAGCCATATTCCCTGGCATTCACTGACCCTCCTTAGGAGATGAATAGGTGCCTTGTCATCCTTACTCACTGGCAACGATGATGAGACAGCCTGGAGTCATCTAAATCAGTGCCAAACCAGCGGTTAGACACAAGGTGGGACGTGGGAGTATCTAACAATAGCAGGAATTCATCCAATATGCAGGGTAACAAGCTACCATGCACACTTGTGTTCACATTGTTGACGTTCACATTGATTGTTCGCTCCACTCATAGTCGTTCCATACTGCCTGACTGCATAGCGTGTCTATAAATATCAGTCCATCGGTGTGGATTTTGTGCCACTGCTTTCTTCTTCTCTCTCTTCTATAGTTTTTTTTCTAGTTAGATTGTACAGAATAGTGACACAGAATTTTGTAAAATGATAGTTAACAGATAATTGTTAATGATTGTTGCCTCTAGCTGTAGCGTTAAAGCTAGCCGAAGTGAGCTAACTAATTTTGCTAAGCTAACCAGGCAGTCTGGCAGAGTAGGTCGCCTGCAATTTTGGCAGACTAATGTATGGTAATGTATGGTAATGTAGGGTGTGGAGCTTGCATGTGTCCCCGTGTCTGCGTGGGTTTCCTCTGGGTGCTCTGGTTTCCTCCCACAGTCCAAAGACATGTAGGTCAGGTGAATCAGCAATACTAAATTGTCCCTAGGTGTGAATGTGTGGGCCCTGTGATGGACTGGCAGCCTGTCCAGGGTGTCTACCCGCCTGCCGCCCAATGACTGCTGGGATAGGCTCCAGCGTTCCACGACCCTGATCAGGATAAGCGGCTTGGATAATGGATGGGTGGATTGTTAATGGTGGTTAGTAGCCACACAACTGATAAATAAACACCAAATCAGCGAGGGGGCAGCCCTTTGGCTAATTGCCACAGTTAAATTAAAAAAAGCCACTTTATTTGACACTGTATTCTTACAACGAATTTTATTCTTACAATGAATTTGTTCTCTGCATTTAACCCATCCTAATGTATAGGAACAGTGGGCAGCTGCAGCACCTGGGGACCAACTCCACTTCTTCTTTTCATTGCCTTGCTCAGGGGCACAGACAGGAGTATTAACCCAAATATGCATGCCTTTTTGATGGTGGGAAGAAACCAGAGCACCTGGAGGAAACCCACGTAGACACGGGGCGAACATGTAAACTCCACACAAAGGACCTGGGACAGCCTGGGGCTCCGACCCAGGACCTTCTTGCTGTGAGGCAACAGTGCTAACCGTTGGGCCACCGTGCCGCCACTAAAACACCATACCTCCCACACCACAAGTCCAATCAACAAAAGAAAACTTGGTATTCATATGAAGCAGGGCGTACTGTATAAATGTGTCACTGGGACCAGTTAAAGTATCCCTGCCCGATTACATTTTCAATATCCACTACACCATCATTCTAAGTATTTTTAGAAAGAGATTAGTCAAATTTTCAACTCTTGAAGCCAAAACTGATACACATCTTACACAGGACACATATACAACAATGATCCAAGATAGCGCCAACAATGCACCAGACCGCACCTCATTTTAAGACAAACATGCCCGTGAGTACCTTTGCTATTTAAACAACGTGAGCGCTGGGAGGGAAAATTACAACCGTGTCGGTCAGAAACTAGCAAAGACACTTGTGTCTTGATGCATGCTCAATAATTTAGGTAAGGAAATCACAAAAAGTTGAATCTTTTCAACTGGACACTGTGTTTTTTTGGGGGACCCCCCCCCCTTTTTCTCTTCAATTGTACTTGGCCAATTACCCTACTCTTCTGAGCCGTCCCGGTCACTGCTCCACTCCCTTTGCTGATCCGGGGAGGGCTGCAGACTACCAGATGCTTCCTCTGATACATGTGGAGTCGCCAGCTGCTTCTTTTCACCTGACAGTGAGGAGTTTTGCCAGGGGGATGTAGGCATGGGAGGATCATGCTATTCCACCCAGTTCCCCCTGAACAGGCACCCCAACCGACCAGAGGCGCTAGTGCAGCGACCAGGACACATACACACATCCGGCTTCCCACCCGCAGACACGGCCAATTGCGTCTGTAGGGGACGCCCGTCCGCGCCGGAGGTAACATGGGGATTCGAACTAGCGATCCTCATGTTGGTAGGCAACGAAATAGACTGCTACACTACCCGGACACAACATTTATTGAGAGAAACGTTTCATCACTCATCTAAGTGACCTCTTCAGTCTCTACTGAGTGCAGGTATCCCCACCCTTATAAACAATACAGTGGCATAACAACCGAAAACAACGATCAGTTTCATATGCAAATATGGGTGTGACCATTAACTATAGTTTCAGTGGCCATGTGTACTATTCACAGAGGATTGGGGAATGTTTACAATCACGGCATTGTAAGATGGCGACAGATGTACTCTTAGCCCACCCCCCCCCTCCCCGGTTCAGGGATGGTCGTTCCCTCTCCACATAGATGGCCTCTTTGACACCCCGTTCAAACCAGCGTTCCCCCCCATCAAGGATGAACAGCGAAGACACTTGTGTTGTGCTTGGCATCGCTTTGCACCGGGTGTAAGATAGAGCCCTAAATGTTGCCCCTATGATTGGGGTCAATTCACTTGCAATGCAACCATGTCAGCGAAAACAAACCCTACATTTTCTTCAAAATGCAAAAGCTAGAATTAGACCCAATTGGTGCTGTTAAAAAGTCCCGTTATCTGCTCTGTAAAAGCGACTGAAAATGAAGACTCTGGCCTCTGTCCTAGCTTTTCATAAACATTTTCCTTAAATCAAAACCAAATTATTTGCAGCAAAAATGAATATTATAAAAACAAGAAACATAATTATGCAGTTCATGTGATCATGAAAGCACCTGAGAACATACTATTTAACAGAGGAAAATGCTAGGCTTGTTTGGCCAACCACACTCATTGATGGGGGCGAATACGCACTGCAACAAATGGAAAGCGATAAAACGTTTGTGTGAATGCACGCATAAATGAAAATAGAACTACCAAGTGTGCACCCTTAATCGTGCCACTGAAACGCAGAAGGAAAGAGGGATAACAGCAAGGTTTGTTAACTACTTAGCAAAAATGGAAGGGAGCAGGGAATGCGTGGTGTGTATGTGTGCACGTGCTGATGGAGCCAATCCATACAACGCTCTTTTCTCAACCATACTAATCTCCCATATAAATTAGTCACATACAGTGTTTCCTAATGTTAAATGGCTTGCGGCACATACAAATACATTTTTGGTTTTCAGACATATAGCTTAGCCAAGGTTGAAACTCTCACCTGGTCAATAATGGAGTCCAGGGCACTGAGCAAGAGGAAGCCACGCCCCCTGACCAAGTACTCCCCCAAAGCGACCATGTGACTCTCCTCCTCATCCTCCTCCCGTGCCTCTGCTCTCTGAGCCACCGCGCTGCACAGCTGATGTACATCAGTCAGGAACTCCCTCGCCAGTGTGTTACTGGCCCCGCTCATGTCTGAGCTTAAAGCAGAAGACACAAGCATTTAAAAAGGTTATGTGATGACATTCCAGAAATTCAGCAAAAACAAAAAAATACTATATCCGGAGCCGGGCCGGCTAAATAGGGCACTCCAGACGTCCCTCTCCCCAGCAACGCCCTCCAGCTCCTCCTGAGGGATCCCAAGGTGTTCTCAGGCCAGATTGGACATGTAGTCCCTCCAGCGAGTTCTGGGTTTACCCCAGGGTCTCCTCCCAGTTGGACATGCCCGGAAAACCTCCAAAGAAAGGCGCCCAGGAGGCATCCTAATCAGATGCCCGAATCACCTGAACTGGCTCCTTTCGACGCGAAGGAGCAGCGGCTCTACTCCGAGCTCCCTCCGGATGTCTGAGCTCCTCACCCCATCTCTAAGACTGAGCCCAGACACTCTACGGAGGGAACCAATTTCAGCCGCTTGCTGAATTACTTAAGATTACTTAGCTTGCTGCCACCGCACCCCGACCCCGGAGAAGCAGCTGATGATGAGATGCGATGACAAATATATATATATGGTTTAACCAAACCTGCAAGAAATGGAGATTATTCAGAGAGGCAATATATTTGGGCACAGTAAAATGTATTGAAATTCCAAACCAAAATTTTTGACTTTACAATGTGAAAAGTGTATTTGCACAGCTGGAACAATCCTCTGCTCATCAAGGATGTTATATTGTTCTACACGAGGAGAAAATAAGTTGTACTAGAGCGAGCCAAATCATTTCAAGCATTGTAATCATCTTTTACAGCCATTTCCTTATCTACTCAAAGGAAAAATGGATGTGAAAAGTTATAAAGTACTTCGTAGGCTTCAAGGACTAAAATTCTCAAAAATCTGACTAAACAACTATGTACATCAAACATCATGGTCATTATGGGTTCTGTCGTAGTCAAAGGTCAAAAAGAAAAGAATAGGCAAAAAAAAAAAAAAAAACCAAAAAAAAAAAACCAAAAAATTTAACCTTACAGTAAAACTAAACAACTAATAACTAATTTGTCCAACTTAAAAATTTGAGATCACAGTCCTTCCCTACTACTACCGGTATTCCCCGGGGGTCTGTATTGGGACCCCTCATATTTATTATTTACCTACTACCTCTTGGCCACATTTTCAGGAAATCGGGAATTCAATTTCACTGCTATGCAGATGACACCCAGTTTTATCTATCCACCAAGTCTAACTCCACTCTTCTGCCCACTTCCTTTTCTGAGTGCTTACTAGAAATTAAATCCTGGTTTTCATACCACTTCTTCAAACTTAATAATGATAAAACTAAGGTCCTCCTAGTAGGCACTAATCTACTTTGGCCAAACCTGATAGTTTTTCTCTGACTATTGACAATTTTATAGTCCCTCCATTGCCTCAGGTTAAGAGTCTGGGTGTCATCCTGGACAGCACATTATCTTTTGAAGCTCACATCAACAATGTTACTCGGTCTGCATATTTCCACCTATGCAATATTAATCATCTGTGGTCGTCACTTACACCTAAAAGCACAGCCATACTCACTCATACCCTGGTTACATCCTGTATTGACTACTGTAATTCTATCCTCTTTGGTCTTCCACTCAAGTGTCTTCATAAACTTCAATTGGTCCAGAATCCAGCTGCCCATATCATTACCAGAACTCCTTCCATAGAGCATATCACTCCTCTTCTTCAGCAACTCAATTGGCTCCCTGTTAAATACTGTACCGACTTCAAGATTCTGCTCCTCACCTTTAAGGCCCTTAATAACATAGCCCCTTCGTATCTTTCCGAACTACTTCATATTCACACGCCCTCCTGCACTCTCAGATCCTCTTCTGCTCTCCAACTCACTACACTGTTGGCCCGCTTGACTACCATGGACTAGAGCCTTCAGTCATTCTGCCCCCTGTCTTTGGAACTCTCTCCCACAAGAAATTCGCAACATTGACTGTCTTTCAACCTTCAAATTCCATCTCAAAACGTAACTTTTCAAACTGCCATATTCAGTCTGATACATGCTTCATTGAGTTTTGTGCAGATGATGATTTTATACTTCTCTGTCGTATTAACTTTTTATTGTCTACCCTACTTTGTTTTGATTGTATGCTGTCTGATACAGTGCTGCTTGTTTTTTTTTACAGTGTTCTGTAAGGTGTCCTTGAGTGCTCTGAAAGGCGCCCACAAATAAAATGTATTATTATTATTATTTATTATTATTATTATTATTAATCTTGACATCTTGATGCATGCTCAATAATCCAGGTAAGAAAATCAAAGAAGATTGAATCAGTTCATCTGGATACACTAAGTGACATCTTCAGTCTAGTTTAGACTGAAGATGTCACTTAGTTGAGTGATGAAACGTATCTGTCGATAAACATTGTATCCAGATGAACCGATTGAACCTTCTTTGAACAGATTTGGACGATTCAAAAATATTCCAAAAATGTTAGCTGATGTAAAGTTATATCTTATTCACATCTTGTTGACAAAAAAAAAAACTTCCATGATATTGCTAGAACTGTCCGCCAGAGGTCAATTCTTGGTCCATTATTATTTTCCATTTACATGCTCCCCGTGGGTCACATCATTCGTCATCATAATATTAATTTTCACTGTTATGCGGACGACACCCAGCTTTATGTCCCGCTTACTGGTAATGACACACATGATCTTTCTCATGTTATGGCTTGTCTCTCCGATACTAAGTGCTGGATGTCACAAAACTTCCTCCAGCTCAATGAGTCCAAATCTGAGGTCCTTTTATTTGGCCCCCCTAACCTTACTGGTGACCTGGGAAAGCGTCCAGGGAACCTGTCCTCCAATGTTAAGCACTCTGCCTGCAATTTGGGTGTCTTTTTTTAACTCCAAGCTCCATTCTGACACACAAATCACCAAGGTAGTACAGTCTTTTTCTCCAAATTAGGAACATCACAAAAGTTAAAAATTTTCTATCGCAAACGGACCTTGAAAAAGTCATCCATGCATTCATCTCATCGCACCTGGATTATTGTAACTCCCTGTATTCAGGGCTCAGTCAAAAGTCCATCTCCCACCTCCAGCTCATCCAAAACTCAGCTTTCAGACTGTTAACAAATTCCAAGAGACATGAACACATCACTCCCATTCTTGCAATGCTATACTGGCTACCTGTTAGGTATAGGATTGATTTTAAACTTTTAAAGCCCTACATGGCCTTGCTCCTACATATATCTCTGATTTATTCACAACCCCATGAGCCCGGTCACTGCCTGCGCTCCTCAGGCAGGTCGTTTTTAACTGTTCCCTCAGCCAGCCTCGTAACTAAAGCCAACTGGGTGTTTTCTGTAAGAGCCCCACAGCTGTGGAACTCCCTACTTGAGGAAGTTAGGCTAACAAACTCACTGCCCTCTATTAAATCACTTCTTAAAACTTTTACAGGAAGGCTTTTTTTTAATAGTAAATCAGTTGTTGGCCAATTTTTTATTTATTTATTTTTTTATATTGTTTATACCTTATGCTTTTTATAATTTTACATCTTTAATTCTTTATATTTTTCTTTCATCAACTTATTTTGATCATAATCCTTGTTTTACCGGCTCTAATTCTCTTAGTTTTAATTATGCACTTGTGACTTTATCCTGACCATGTTTTACCATGCCCCGTGGGGCAGATCTGGCATTACGTCCTATATTTTTATTGTATTTTGTTGTTTTATCTTGACTATGTGCATTATTTTTATCCCGTTGTGTAAGGCACCTTGTAACACTGTCCAGAAAGGTGCGATATTATTATTATTATTGATTGATGGAGCACTACTGAGATGGTTGTCCTTCCAGCAGGTTCTCACATCTCTGCAGAGGACTTCCGAAGTGCCTGTTTGCATGACAGTTGGGTTCTTGGTCACCTACCTAACCAATGCCCTTCTTGCCCGGTTACTCAGTTTTGGCTGGACGGCCAGCTCTAGGAAGAATCCTGGTGGTTCCAAATTTCTTACATTTCACAATTATTGATACCACTGTGTTCCTGGTAACACTCGAAGCTTTAGATATGGTTTCATACCCTTGTCCTGATCTATGCCTCGCCACAATTTTATCAAGGAGGTCTACAGAGAGTTCCTTAGACTTCATGGCTTGGTTTTTGGCTGGACATGCAGTGTGAATTGTGTGTGCCTATCTAAACTATGTCCAATCAATTCAATTTGCCACAGGTGGATTCCAATCAAGTTCTAGACACATCAAGGATAAACCAAACACAATGCACCTGATCACAATTTGGAGTGCCATAGCAAAGGGTCTGAATACCGATGTATGTATGACATCAGTTTTTGATTTTTTAATAAATTTGCAAAAATTTCTAAAAAAAAAATTCCACTTTGTCATTATGGGTTATTGAATGTAGCTTGATGAGCAAAAATGGCAATTTTATCGATTTAAAGTTAAATCTATGACAAAATAAGGTGTACAAAAAGTGAAGGGGTTCACTATACTTTCTGAAGCCTCTGTATGCCATCTTATGGCAACACTTACAAAGAAACAGAGTGCTTCACATCATTGTATTACAGTATTCTGTAAATTAACTACAAAAAAAACAAAAAACTAACTACCAAAAGTGTAAAGCTATTCTATATTCAAAAATATAGTGGGTGCTGTCTGTATCTGTATCACTGCTCACCAATTCTACTCCCTTTAACTGATGGGACACCGCTCACTAAGTAACTGAAAGACTGTGAGAATGTTTCTCTCATACATGATGCACTTTGATGTGGTTTTATAATGCCAAGCTATAAGGAAGTTAACTGTCTCACCCCTGCCTGACTGAACTCAAATTGCATTTTAATGCCCATTGCACTGTGGTGATAGTGCATGGCAAACAGGAAAGAAAAAACAAAAACAAACTCATTAAATATAACACCATACGGATAAAATGAACTACGTTATCTTGCGGAGCACAACTATATGTTCCTCCAGATACAACTGACTGTCTATTGCATGTATGGACATAACAGTCTTTAAATCTTATTCCTTTCAACTGGACAGACTACACACACCTCCACAGTAGTGCCCAAATAGCACAGTTCAACTGCCAGCACACATTCAAGACACACCCTTAATACTCAATCTTAAACTATTCCAGCTCACAGTCACGACTCCGAGTATCTAAAGCCACACAACTCTCAGGTTGTTTCCAGTGCAGACATTTACTGGACGCTCTTCTCCAGAGCCACTTACAACGAATTGCAGAAGTGATTATGTCTTAACTACGACACAAAAATGACAAGCAGTTAATAACAAGAAAAACAATACAGAGGCCAGTATGCAACAGGAACCTAACACCCAAACTGATAAAGCCCCATTTCTGAAAACTGACCCTCTAAAATAAGAGTCATAACATCTCACCAAGTGTTAACGGTCCGAATATCTTTATTCCATTCATCTTGCTGTGTGCGATTCAAGTTAAACAGCAGATTTTCAGGCTGTGTCCTCATACTCTCTCGCAAACCTACTGACTGACTGGTGTTTTTTTTTCCTCCTGGGGCACAAATACCATTAAATTGGAATTCTAAATGAAAGCTATCCACAGCTCCAGTACATCAGCGCATCACATGAAAGCATGTGATGTCACGTGGCGCTGGCCTTGGTAAGCACAGACAAGCCAGCAATACCCTCTGGAAGACCTCAGCATTTGGCCATCGGTCACAAAAACTGGCCTCATGTTCACCACTACAGCGAGCGTTAAAGGCATTTCTACAAAATCCATAACGACCAGAGGCCCACAAGAGCCAAATGCGAGGACTGTTAGACCAGAGAGTAGATCATTTCCCAGCAAGCCATTTGTTTGTTTCTTAAGATAAATTCTTCCAAGTTATAAATAAACGTGAGACTGCACTCAGGTACTCCGGACTTACCTTAAAGAATCATTAACCTCCTTTGGAATTCATAATCACGTGCAACCAAAAAGATTTCCCAATTAGGGAATTTCATTCAGTATCTCACTTCAGATTTCAGTTCTCCTTTACAATCATGTTTCTTAATAGTCCTATTTCTGATCTATTTTCACAAATACATCAGAGATAATTATTTTCACAGTTATCAATAAAACTGTTTTGGTGGTACCCAGGTCTTTTGGCATCTTGTTTTCTATGAACTGGGGTAATAGTGACCTGAAACAAGCTTCTGAATATCTGATTATTACAGTGGGAAAAAAATCTTTGCACAGTTTTTCTCTTTTACTTGAGGTTCATGTTTGTACACATGAGAAGTCTATCTTTGTATACAGGGCCTAAAATAACTCCCCATACCCCGAGTCAAACTTCTGTACTTATTCTTGCTCTTACATAGTCACAACTTGTGGGTTCATTTTTTTGTTATGTTGCATAACCAACAGGAAAGACATGATGAGTCAGAACCAAGAGATTACTTGGGGAAGCAAAACATTAGAAGGTCACAACAGGTCATCACATCTAATTATCTTAATGTCGTCTTAGTTTCTTTTTTGGATTGTTCCCTCCTTTTTTTTCCCCCTCCCCAATCATACCCAGCCAATTACCCCACTCTTCTGAGCCATTCCGGTCACTGCTCCACCCCCTCTGCCGATCCGGGAAGGGTTGCGGACTACCACATGCCTCCTTCGATACACATGGAGTCACCAGCCACTTCTTTCACCTGACAGTGATGAGGGATTTTGGTTTTTTTTTTCCTGATTTTTCCCCTTTTTCTCCCAATTTAGTAGCGAATCGGTCCCTATTTTAGTTCAAACACCCACCCTCGTACTGCATGCGTTCGCCAACCGCATCTCTCCGGCCGGCAGTCTCGAAGGAGACGCCTCCCCAATTTCGTGACAAGGCGAATCCAGGCCGAATCACTGCTTTTCCGACACACACAGAGACGCATTCATGTGACGAACACAAGCCGACTCCGCCCCCCTCCCGAAGACAGCGTTGCCAATGATTGCTGCTTCATCGAGTCCGGCCATAGTCGGATCTGACGAGACCGGGGCGCGAACCCCGGTCCCCAGTGGGCAACTGCACCGACACAAAGCCGATGCTTAGACCGCTACACCACCGCGGACAGGACGGTGAGGAATTTCATCAGGGGGACGCGTGGGGGAATCACGCTATTCCCCCCAGTTCCCCCTCCCCCCTGACCAGGCGCCCCGCAGACCAGAGGAGGCACCAGTGCAGCGACCAGGACACATACCCACATCCGGCTTCCCACTCATAGACATGGGCAATGTGTCTGTAGGAACGCCCGACCGAGCCAGAGGTAACACTGGGATTCAAACTGGCGATCCCCATGTTGGTAGACAACGGAATAGACTGCTACGCTACCCAGATGCCCCATGAAACTTACTTCTTCATAAAATAGAATACAAACAATGCTATTCAAAACCTATTGATTAGGGCTTGTCAAATATGAACGTTGCTATGCTCAATATTCCCTTAAAATCACCATGCCACTATCCTTGCTGATACGTCTCTATCAAAATCAAGTGATAAGAGTCTTAGTTAAACAAAAGCGGTTAACACAACCACCCTGTGAGGGCTAAAAAATAAAAAGAATAAAAGTTTAAACTCTTTCTGTACAAGCACGGAAAATTCACATTTCCTCTCTGACCTGCATCATTACGGATGGGAGAGCTGGAAGCTACAAATTGGGGCAAAAAAAAAAAGTTCAAATCAAAATATTACACAGATATTTTTGCCAAAAGCAAAAATTGTTGGGAGGGGGTGATCTATCCCTTGGAATTAGAACGACTTACGACCTTAACAAGATCCTCAGCTTTACCCATTACTGACTGTTCACATCATTCCGGCTTTCGCATGCGATTGTAATACTTCGGGAGTCGAGTCGAGTCGAGTCAATTTTATTTCTACAGCCCCCGATTTAACCTTACCCCGCCCCACCCCAAAAAAAAAAAAAAAACCTAAATAAAAATGTGAAAAAACCGACATGACTTGATTATCGAGTAGAGCCGCGGTTCCGAGTTTACAAAAATTTGCGTTACACTGCTGTCGTTACACCGGCAGGAAATGCAATGAATCTACTGGAATCTCTGTTGGCATGTTGGCGTTAACACACCGCATGCGTCCAAGAGGGCCGCCCTCCGCTTTACGGGAGCACATCACACGCCTCACGGACAGGTTTTAACATAACGACAGAAGGGGGGGACCTACCAGAATCTGAGCGCGTCCTTGATGCCGTGGCTGTGGAAGTGCCGCACGCAGTGGAAGAGACACAGGAAGTTCTCCAGACACTGCAGGCTAACCTGAGGAGACAACACAACACACGAGAGAGTCGCTGAGACACAGACCTCACGCAAACACGCAACAGCCATCGTTTCATACGAATGATGCGTTATTAATTAGAGCATTTTTCAGGGCTCGGAAAGGAAGTAGCGGCGGCCAGAAACTTTAGCCCGTCACATTTTGCAGACCGTCAACTGGAAGGAGTTATGTCATAACTGTTATACACGCTCCAGTCTAATATTCTTAGTGGATTTACGACCACTAACTTTGTTATGTATTGTATTCCTACTAATCAGCTCAGATGTAGATCAGATGAAGGCATTTTTATCGGCTGTGTTCACATATTTTCCTGTGTCCTGTCAGTTTTCGGCCACTCATAAACGTCTCATACACAGACGCGAGAAAAGTAGTTCAATGTACCCACATTTAAGAGCCGTGGCAGATGTCTGAGAATGGAAAATGCAAATTAGATTAAAAATCATCATGTTTAACAAGCACAAATAGGGATATGGACTACACAGGCTGAAAACAGATGGCTAAAAATAGACCAAAAAAAAGATGGATATTGATGAGTTAGGCCTTTAGCATGACTGTCAATATTTCCTTTTTTTTGGGGGGGGGGGGTACGATGTACTTTTATTATCTCCAATGGGAAATTCTCAGTTTGCCTTCTGGTTGAGGTGTGAGGTCAGCCAGTGAGGCCAGCAACCGTAAGAGCAGGTAATGGTTTAGTAACGGTATCGGGAATCAGGAACAATTTATTGTCATTTCTTTCATGTCCCCCAGCCCACGGCAGCAAGACACAAAAGACAAAAACACACATCCAAAATTCCCAAAAGCAACACCACCGAAAACATACGGTCAGGGCAGCGGTCCCTGGGCCCACAGGATGCAGCAGACCAAGCTCTCCCAGCCGATCCAGCGCCAGCCCTCGCAGCCAGCAAACCAAGACAAAACAAACCTAGACACAGATGTGGACAAAGACACCGCATGGACGGCGCTGGGCAAGGCCGCTGCAAACACAAGTTTGCACCACAATCTTCCCACAGCAGTACTGGGTGAGGCCGCCGCAAACATTAATTCGCGCCGCCATCTTCCCACACCGGAAGCGGAAACTTCCGTATCTTGCAGTAATACAGTGTGACAAGGGTATTCAACAGCACAAGGGGTCAAACCAAGCCCCTTCCTGTTGCCGTACAACCTTACTAACAATGTCACCATCCGCAGGCTATCCAAATAAAGGCCATTCATAGAGCCGAACGGTAACCGGCAGTGATAAAAAATTAAAATCAAAATAAAAGTTGAAATTTCGATCCCACCATGTGGGAAATGTGCATAGTGGCAACCAATGCAATTTCAGGGAAAAGTCTGCTGTGGAAATTCTCCTCCTGGGAGCAGTACGGTGATCTTGGAATAAGTAACAGTTTTTATCGAAACGGCCTTGTCAAAGTAACTGATCTGTGCAAAGCACCGGCGGACGTTAAACTACACCGTCAGTATCAGCAGTGGAAACATTGGAATCAGAGAATCCCTACTAGACCATAGGGAGATGTAATGCACCTCACCACCGTGCAATCAGTACGCGACCACAGGAGAAGGAGGCTGTCAGTCAGAACGGCGAGTTGGCAAGGCCGGCGGTGAGACGAGCCAGCTGACCTCCTCTACTTGTGTCACCCAGAGGAGTGTGTTACTACGTCCCCAGCCAGAGTGCAATCCTCTGAGCTGGTCTCCGTCCCCTCGCACCCCTGACCCCCCCAGAAGGACAGGACCTATAGAAGAGCTAGCCTCGTGTCTCCGCTCATCCGTCACCATCGCCTGGCTTAATTCAAGCCTCGCTGCTCTGTGACAGATCCGGCTGTGCCGCGTGTCTGGGTCACAGAGCCGAAGATGAGACGGCAAACACGCTAAATCCCATCGCAGTCTGTCCTATAATGGCGCACTTTACTGACTGAAGGAAATTAATGAATAAATAAATCAACACACAGTGTGAATGATATCAGGTTGAAAAAAAAAACAAATAACATTTTGAATTTTGAAAATAGAGTGACATATAAGCGCTTGACATTTTTTAAATAATTAGGGTTGGGTATGATGAACTGGTGTCAACTACTACAACCAATCTTAAATTGGTCAATATGATAACTTCTGAGACGGTGGTGCTGCTGTCAACTGTCCAATCTATTTTTAATTGTTCACATTTAACTTTTCTGCCTTTTTCTTTACAATAAAGTGTAATGATGCTTCTGGCAGACCCCATATGATGATGTAGCAGCCAATTATATAGTATATTAATATAGAGTGATGTGTACACTATACCAGCTCTCTGACTTAAAGGGGTAGGAAACAGGCAGAAAATTCCTGTCTGCCCCCTCCTTAATTATGGAAGTTGCAAACAAGGAATGCACCAATATTGATACTGGTATCACATAGATACCAGGTCAAAATGGAGTTTCAGCATCAGGGATTTTAGCCGAGACTAAAATCAGATACCAAAAGCCATATGAGAAACATAGTATCATAAATAAAAGTTTGGTTTACTGCATGTTTGGAACATTGGAAGCCGGCACTTCTATAATGGTGGAAAAAATTGATTCTATTGCAATTATTTTACCCACTGACCCCAAATTAATGGTCTAAATCTGCAATGCTGAGCAAAAACATCGAGGGCATCGATGATCGAGGGCATCTGGGTGGCATGGCGGTCTATTCCATGTCCTACCAACACGGGGATCTCTGGTTCGAATCCCTGTGTAACCTCGGTCTTGGTCGGGCGTCCCTACAGGCACAATTGGCCGTGTCTGCGAGAGGGAAGCTGGATGTGGGGCAGGGTAATTGACCGGATACAATTGTGGAGAAAAGGTAATAATAAAAATAAATAAATAAAATAAAAAGAAAGACTTTAAAAAGACAAAGAAAAAAGGGGCAGCGTTTACATTTGGAGGTATTTACACCATACAATGATGTACAGAACACAGACCCCTTCATTACCGTCCTCTCCACTTCAGGTAGAGTTTGTATTTGCATTTTCCAAAAAGTCCGTGAAAGGGGTCCAAATATGAGCAAAGTCCTTCCGTTTCCCTTTAGCAATACACGTCAGTTTCTCCAGGCCAAGACAAGCTGACAGTTCTTTTATCCGTCTATTTACTGATGGAGGAGTTGCACTCTTCCGACATGATGCAATCACTTTTCTGGCCTGAAGAAGTCCAAAGTCAATTAATAGTGTTTGTTCCCTTGTTACTGCAAGATCTTCTGGGTAAATTCCGAGTATACAGAGTTTAGCACATTACAGGACATCCTTATTGACAATCTGTGAAAGACATTGGGACGATTTTCTTCCAAAACAATTGAATCTGTGATGATTCCCTAACAGTGTGATGGAGTTCCCTTGTCCTCTGAGCATCTCACACACCAATCTGGCCTGTTAGGGGACATCTTACTAGGGGGTTATGGAGGTTCTCATTAGCCTTGCAATGAGATATTGCAATGATGTAGGACTTGTATTCATGGTTAGTTTTTCCGCTTTCAAACAGGTCATTTACCAATCGTCTATATCAATATTCTCATGTAGATCTGTTCTCTAAGCGTCTAGTTTGTCTAACGAGGATCCCTCAGAATTTATCATCAACTAATTATTCATTCATTCATTCATCTTCAGCCGCTTCTCCGGGGCCGGGTCGCGGTGGCAGCAAGCTGAGTAGGGCACTCCAGACGTCCCTCTCCCCAGCAACGCCCTCCAGCTCCTTCTGAGGGATCCCAAGGCGTTCCCAGGCCAGATTGGACATGTAGCCCCTCCAGCGAGTTCTGGGCCCACCCCGGGGTCTCCTCTTAGTGGGCCGTGCCTGGTAAACCTTCAAAGGATGGCGCCCAGGAGGCATCCCAATCAGATGCCCGAACCACCTCAACTGGCTCCTTTCGACGTGAAGGACTAATTATAAAATTTTGATATATGGACTCTATTGTCTACGATTTCAAGTACTTTTTTTTTTCTCTCAATAATCGACAGTGGGGGTATGGGTGTTATGTTTTTGTACTCCGATAATATGAAGCTCCTTAGTTGTAAGTATTTGGAAAAAAAAAGTGGCGATTTCAGAAATCAACTTTTCTTTTGCTCGTTGTCTTAAGTTTGCTAAATTGCATTCAAATTTTCTGATTTTGCCCACAGGACTCGCACCACACTGAAATCTTCAGTATTTGGTCACCGGTCAGGCTGGGGTCATGGTAGACTCAGCAGCAGCAGCACAGCAAAGGAACATTTACAAATAAGAAGACAATATCACGTGGTTTCTTGGCTTTCATAAGCCCCCCCCTTTCCCCCCCCCAATTGTATCCCACCAATTACCCCACTCTTCTGAGCTGTCCCGGTCGCTGCTCCACCCCCTCTGCTGATCCGAGGAGGGCTGCAGACTACCACATGCCTCCCTCTGATACATGTGGAGTCGCCAGCCGCTTCTTTTCACCTGACAGTGAGGCGTTTCATCATGGGGTACACGTAGCGAATGGGGGGATCACGCTATTCCCCCCAGTCCCCCCCCCGAACAGGTGCCCCCAACTGACCAGAGGAGGCACTCGTGCAGTGACCAGGACATAGACCCACATCCGGCTTCCCACCCACAGACACGGACCATTGTGTCTGTAGGGATGCCTGACCAAGCCGGAGGCAATATGGGGATTCGAACCGGCAATCCCCGTGTTGGTAGGCAATGGAATAGACCGCTACGCCAGTGGTTCTCAACCTTTTTGGGGTCCTGGACCCCCTGCGTATTTTTGATCTACCCTGAGGACCCCTCCACCTGATCTTGGGGGAGGGGGGTTGCAATTTGATAGAAACAGTAGAAACTGCATTTTAAATGGCATTATAGCATTTATTCACTCTTTGGGGCAAAAATAAGAGCTTTCAGTTGTAACTTAGATATAGTTAACAAAACAGAATTCTTATGCAGTAACTTTCAGATATATGTAACAAAACAGAATATGTATTCAGTAACTTTCAGATATATGTAACAAAACAGAATATGTATTCAGTAACTTTCAGATATATGTAACAAAACAGAATTCTTATGCAGTAACTTTCAGATATATGTAACAAAACAGAATATGTATTCAGTAACTTTCAGATATATGTACCAACACAGAATATGTATTCAGTAACTTTCAGATATATGTAACAACAGAACTTTTATGCAGTAACTTTTAACAATGCAAACGGGAGCGAGATCTCTTATTAAAATACAATAAATTACACTTGTGAAACAGATGTAATTAGAGAAAAAAGTCCCGTTACCCTTTATAGTTTAGGTAGATAAAGGTCTCAGTCACATTTGAGTAAAATAATCCTATTTCTATAAATGTCATAGGATCTTTTTTTTAAAAGATATTTTATTTTCACGGACCCCTTGCAATTACACCACGGACCACTAGGGGTCCGCGGACCCCCGGTTGAGAAACACTGCGCTACGCTACCCAGACACCCTGGTAAACAATTCCAGCCATGATTAATGGTACCTAAAAAATAGCAAATCTTTGTACTGCTACTGCCAGGGCCACCCATAAGGGGGCAACAAGGAGGAAGCTTTCTGGGACCCAGCCACTGGGGGTGGGGTGGGGTGGGGGGGTGTTGGCCATGGAGGCCAGCAATAATTATGTTCATCCTATCCTAAATATAAGTGAAGAGAACGGCGATGTTTGCCCCTGAGTGTGAACTGGCTAAACCGATGGACTTTAAAGACATTACAAACTACTTTGCACCCAGTAAGACAAGGAAGATGGCTGTGTAGGAGGCAAAGATGAAGCTACAAGGTAAGAAATTGCCTTTTTTTTTACTAAGAAATGTAGAAATGTGTGGTGCAAGTGTAGCAGATCTTTGTTGAACTTGGTGTGTTTAAGTGTGTCAAAGAGTTCTATTATGGTGTTTGTGTGTATGTGTGTGTGTGTGTCTATGCAGGTCTCTCTCAGTTTACATGTATGTGTTTAGTAGGAGAGAGAGAGAGTACACACATGCATTGATATGAGTAAAGCAGATTCGGGGGGGGGGGGAATTCACTGGACCTTTTCAGGGGCCCGGCCATTTCTGTGGGCGGGCCTGGGTACCGCCACCAGCATAACTAAAGTAGGAAAATCAAAGACTAGTGGTTAAAGCAGAGCAAATCACAACTGTAACATTACTTAACTTGGACGCCATGCCTACTGCAGCAATGAATAAATGAATGAATCATTTTATTCATTCATACTTTATTTGTGCACGCTAATAGAGTTTATTCTACACATGTTTATGCTAATAGAGTTTATTCTACACTATGGCTGTTAGATTTGTATTCTACACCGTCATTACCACCAACAAGCTCTATAGAAAAGTTGCTGGCTCAGATGTGTTTTTGTTCATTACCGGCGCTCATTAAGGTGAGGGGGTAAAGCAAGTCGACCGGCGCCTTCAAAACCCTTGTTCAACGTGAGGCGAAGGTGTTCGGGGGAGAACCTTTACAGCTGAAACAGCATGTCAAACAGGCTATGTAACGTGATTTACCATGACTAACCGTGCATTAAATCAATTTTCTCTGTTGAATCTTCATGACCAGAAATTCAAACAGTCATTAAGTTCATACTTTTCTGCCCCCAGAACGTGTGGGAAACTTTCTTACACCCCCACCCCCACCCCCCCGGACAATGCCGTTTACTCACGGCGCTGTATCCGGCACCATTTGTCAGTTTCAAACTGAGCACTCGAACTTGAGCAGATTGACATCCTCTCCGATGCCCTGCCACTGCATGTTTTGCCCTGTTGTGTCAACTTCCTGTGTCATAACAACAGGGGAGTGTGACATTTTTTCACTTCAAACCTCTCCAAAGCCGTCACGTGAACAGTACAGATTTTATTTTTTCTCCTCAAACACCACCCACCCCCTCCAATTCTACATTTATCACCCACTGTTTGGTCACTTTGTGTCTGTCGCTGCAAAATACCATCTAATCACTGCATCTTGTCCTTTACCGAACATAAAAGATATGCGTTGAATAATGTTACTTATATTTGTCATATGTTTGACAAATGCAGGCGCTCTGCGGGACAACAGTAAAATTGAATTACCTATATTAATGACTAGCAGAAGTACACGGTGTTGCCCGGGGAAAAACAAAATGTTCTCACCAAAACAACCAACACGATCGGATCTTTACGATATAATCGATGATGAAATATAGGATAATTTATTATATGATACATGTCATAAACGAATATCGAATAAACTAATCTTATTAACGAAAATTAGCAAATGTCCTAACTTTCAACCTGTTCATCAAAGCTTCTTTGACAATGTGTGTATTAATCGCTGCAAATCTGCCGCCGCCGCCACAAAAGAAACTAAATTTTGCAAATAAATCAAATTTTTTTACTTGGTTTTTGAAATATTTTTCAAACTGTGCAATCCTTGGAAAGTGCTGATTCTGAAGATACCTTTCTTTTTGTTCTACAATGAGTATTTCTGGAGTTTTAAGCGAACATACAAACATACACTCTTGCTTTATATGTATATATATATATATATATATAGCTACATCCTTTGATAAATTTAATGGTGCAAGTATTTTCTTACACCAACTAAAAGTTGCCAGACATTTCGAAACGCTGGATCCAAATCCTTAAGGTGCAGAGATAACCTCACCAGAATCAGAGGGTAGGAGAGAGGGGCAGAGTGGGCGGGGCTTCAGACTGCTGAGGCACCCCCCCCCCAGCAAGGACAGTAGTGATTGGGGGGAGGGGAGGGAGGGGGGGTCACTGCACACCAGAGAGCTGGACAACGTCACACCAAAAAGACAGGAAAAGGGGCGTCCGGGTGGCGTGGCAGTCTACTCCGTTGCCTACCAACACGGGGATCGGCGGTTTGAATCCCCGCGTTACCTCCGGCTTGGTCCGGCGTCCCTACAGACACAATTGGTCGTGTCTGTGGATGTGTATCCTGGTCCCTGTACTAGCGCCTCGTCTGGTCGGTTAGGGCGCCTGTTCGGGGGGGAGGGGGAACTGGGGGGAATAGCGTGATCCTCCCACGCGCTACGTCCCCCTGGTGAAACTCCTCACTGTCAGGTGAAAAGAAGCAGCCGGCAACTCCGCATGTATTGGAGGAAGCATGTGGTAGTCTGCAGCCCTCCTCGGATCAGCAGGGGGGGGGGGGGCAGCAACCGGGACAGCTCAGAAGAGTGGGGTAATTGGCCGGATACAACTGGGGAGAAAAGGGGAGGGGTGGTGGTGGAGGGGAAGCCAGGAAAAAGAAAGAGAAAGGGGGACGACAGGGGCAAAACACAAAAGCTATAACAGCCTCTAAAATGGTACGGGAAACGAATGTGACATCAGGAAACAGAGACGATAAAGAGAGGAAGTGATCGTCAAGAGAACCAAATGTCTTCCAGATTCCCCCGAAAACTGAGTTCAGTTCAGCAAGCACCTAAGCGCACAGATCCGTGTTACTGCCTGTGTTCTGAAAGTGGTGTTTGCTCCCAAAACCACGAAAAAGCGGAAACAGGTTTCAGATGATGTCCATTTCCCATCACCAGAGCTGTTTTTTCATCCGAAGCTCTAATCCAATCGTGCCGTCTGCTCAGCACGAACCAGCCAGAAGCTGGCAGTGATTTGATAACGGCAGAATTGCCAGGTTTGATTTACGTCGCTCAGTGAGCCACTCGATGATTTACAATGGTCCAAGGCAGCAGTTTGCATGCAAACTAAACAACTTTCTTCGCTTATTAGTCAATATGATATGCACCGGCCACCTGGCCGCGGGCGAAATAAAGCCAATTTACTATCAACGTTCTCTCCAAATGCCAGTTTGCTTTCCCAGACTTATCAACTGCTATCAGTTTACAATCTGTTGACACCATCGATGGCAAACATGTGTACGTTGACATGGCCTACAGAAATAAAGTCGAGATGAACATGTTAATATTGCCGGATATTTGGATAACCTATGAACAGGTCTACGTGGTTTGGATAATATCCTGTGAGTGAACACTTCATATCCATTTGGATATACAACCAGTCAAAAGTCTGCACACACCTACTCACAGTAGGGGGTTTTCTTTTATTTTTTTTCCTTGCCCCTTTTTCTCCCCAATTGTACCCGTTCAATTACCCCCCTCTTCCCGAGCCGTCCCGGTCGCTGCGCTGCAGACTACCACATGTCCCCTCCGATACACGTGGAGTCGCCAGCCGCTTCATTTCACCTGACAGTGAGGAGTTTCGCCAGGGGGACGTAACGCGTGGGAGGATCACGCTACCCCCCCCCCCGAACAGGCACCCCGACCGAGCAGCAACCAGGACACATACCCACATCCAGCTACCCACCCACAGACACGGCCAATCGTGTCTGTAGGGACGCCCGACCAAGCCGGAGGCAACACAGGGATGCAAACCAGAGACCCCCGTGCTGGTAGGCAATGGAATAGACCGCCACGCCACCCGGACGCTGCCGAATCAATTTCTAACTCTGGCTTGGGCTCGCCTGTATGATGCACCATGTTCTTGATGTGAGAAACAATTATTAAAGATGTTCCCTTCCGTTTTCCCTGCGAGACCGTCTGCGAGACTGTTGCTGTGCGAGGTCAAGTTCAGGCCGGTGAAGAGATCTAACCTGCCAATATGATCTGCCATTCAGCTCAGATGAAGGGAAGGTCAAAAAAATAGCTACCAAATCAAACAAATAAATCACTATAATGTCATACTTTATTGCTGGCAAGCAAAGGGCTAAGCAAGCGATTCGCTCAAAAGCACTTAAGGTGGGCGGACAATTAACTCTGTACCCGCTAAGCACATCTCCAGGTTACCATGCTGGGGTTTGTCATCGTTTCTACCACATTTTGCCCCCCACCCCCAACACGAAATGTATCAATCAAAACAAAACAATGAATACTGAGAGGAAACATCCAGCAGCTTCTGATGGCTGGTGTGGTGGCTGTTATCTGATGCTGCCCACATCCACGCCTCCGCCATGCTGATCATGGGAGGTCTAGTCATGGGAGTCCTGTTGGCTTAGTCACCCGTTGTACAGCAGACATCCCTCTGGAGCTTTCATGGATCATTAGGCGCATTACAACTGGGCAGAGGCTGTGAAACGACGACGTGATCCTGTCCCGGTGAGACAGAGGACATGGGACAACGGTTATGTAATATTTTTTTCCAGCTAAGGTCCCTGCTGATCTAATTTCACATTCGGGTGATGAGCATCATGAGATGCCCCATAACGTTGCACATTTCCTCACAGTCCGACAGCACAGGGCCGTTTCCTGGGCAAATATAAAATGTCTTTCCTGACAAACACAGTAAAACACCATGGGGCCGCAACCAGGGGGAGGATACTTGTGTATTAAGTCTGTACCGGCTTACGCAGGGTCACATTTAACGGCGGGGAGATTTATTCACCCATAATGAAAACGAGTGACTTTCTACTCTTTTACTTTTTCTGTCGCTGAACTTACTTCCAAAATGACCCGGGGCCTATCACTGCAAGCAGACGTTTCTAAGGGTATGGTTTCTGTTTATAGCGGAGTTTTGGGAAAAGGGATGGTGGACAGAGCTGCTTTTCAGCAGAGGTATCCGACTCGTCCCAGAAGAGGAGGGGATGAATTATTCATTCACTGAGCCGATGAGTCGGAACAGACCTAAAAGCTAGCAAGAGCAGCAGTGGCGGACTAGAGCCGACACCGGCGGGACACCAGCGAGCCGGGGGGATTTCCACATACCCAACAAGGCGCTACCATCAGAACCTTGGCTGTGGAAAACACAATCTTAGTTGTGGGCAGCTCAGCAAAAAAAAAGAAAAAAAAGTATAGGAGTGCGAATGGCAAGCAAGTCGTGAACACGTCAGATATATTCAGTATACAGTTTCAGCACCGAGGAAAAAGCCGGCTTCACGTTTCTTTGGATTCTCAGAGTATCAGAATGCAGCAACAAGCCAGACTCAAAACGGTCAGAAACGACTTGCGAAAGACGAAACTTTGAGTGAACACTGGAATGAAGCAGAATAGGAACACAAAATAGGATCTGAAAATGACCCTTTAGGTTGTGTAAACCACTTGGTGGTTTAGCGCTCCCAAAAAGCATGGAGACGCACACTTTGAAATCTCCAAAACCTAATGTGACTCTTTGGCCTGCATGGAAAGAGAATCATGTGCAAAGGCTCCAAATCCCCCAAAATGCTCATGTGTGGCAAGTCCCAGCTCCTCCAAAGATAAGCACGAGTCTTGTAACGGGCAAGATGTTGCACGTAACCCGTCTACACGGACTGACGACTCGAGTCTAATACGGAACAATGGTCTGAAGCTGGCTTGGCTTTGGGCCAGACGACTGACCAAACAAAATGGATTATGTAATGATGAACCGCCGGACGAGCTCAGGGTAAAATTCATATGGTAGAAAGTAGCCCGGTACTTTGGACTGCTAACTTTACAAATCACTACGAAAAGGCAGAAAACTTGATAGCTCGACGAACAAATAGAGGGGTTTCTCTCCCTCGAGTCTAGCTTGCTGAGGGTGAAATAGCTTTTTCCCCACAGCACGCGCACAACTGCCGCCATGGGCCATGCCTTGTAAATAGTGATCACTCACCCACTGATGGACGACCTGAGGGGGACCACCTGAGGGGGACCACCTGAGGGGGATGTCTGCCGTTCCCCCTTTCCCACTGAACACTGCCTTGCTGCACCTACACGTGCAGTACAGGTGTGCCATGGGTCTGGACAGTTTTATGCGCTAATGATTGGTAGGAATAGCTGTTGATGGACGTCCGGGTAGTGTAGCGGTCTATTCCAATGCCTACCAACACAGGGATCGCCGGTTTGAATCCCCGTATTACCTCCGGCTTGGTGGGGCGTCCCTACAGATACAATTGGCCGTGTCTGCGGGTGGGAAGCCGCATGTGGGCATGTGTCCTGGTCACTGCACCAGCGCCTCCTCTAGTTGGTCGGGGCACCTGATCCGGCGGCGGAGGTGGCGGCGGCGGCAGGGGGGGGACAGCATGATACTCCCACGTGCTACGTCCCCCTGGCAAAACTCCTAACTGTCAGATGAAAAGAAGCGGCTGGCGACTCCACATGTACCAGAGAAGCATGGGGTGGTCCGCAGCCCTCCCTGGATCGAAAGAGGGAGCGGAGTAACAACCGGGACGACTTGAAAGAGTGGGGTAATTGTCCAAGTACAATTGGGGAGAAAAAGGGAAAAAAAGAAATAGCCGTTGATGATATACCGATTTTAGGGATGCACTGATCACTTCCAGTGACACTGGTGACATCAGTGGATAATATTATCAGTGACACTGACTCCAAGTACAAAACCTCTAAGTATCGGCTGATACCGAGTACCGATACAATCCATTTCTTTAGCCGAGCAGTGACGACTTAGACTGTTAGTTTGGGGTCAATAGGGAAGATAATTGAGATAGAATCAGGGGTTTTTTCCCCCACCATTAAAGAAACACAGGCTTCCGTGTGACCAAAAAATGCAGTAAATCAGGTTATTTGGCCTTCATACCATGTTACTCATGGCTTTCGATGCTGGATTGTAGTCTTGGGTAAACTCTCCAGTGCAGATGCTCCACCTTAGCCGCGTATCAGCCCGATATCAGACAACAGCGTCGCAGCGTCCCTAACCGACGCATGAAACAGCACTGAAAGTCTTCAAATGTTGGGACTAACACAACGGAAGCGAAAGCTTATCATGAGTTAGGCACCGGGTGGCTTGTCTGGCAGGGTGTACAGCACGGGCTCAGGCCCGGTCGCGACGTCCCGGGTTCGAGTCCGACTTTGGACCCTTGTTGCATCTTATCTCCTTCTTTCTTTCTCAATTTCCTGTCGTTCTATACCGTCCTGTGTTTGAATAACGCCGCGACAGAATTAGATTTGTCAGACACATGTACAAAGTCGACGAGAATTATGTACAGACGTGAGAACCAGCCACGCTGACTGACCTGCTAGTGGCGTTAACGACTAGCAGACCGGCGCGTGTCTGCAGCTCCGACTAATTAAAAGCTGAATCAGTTCGCCTGCAAAGTAATTTTGGCCTACGCCCATTGTTGATGTCCCAAACACAAACAAACGACTATTGAGCGTTGTCAGACCACAATGGCCAAGATGAAAATTTGTAGCCTGGATTTACAAGGCTCGATCCCCAGTGCTTCAGAAATATCCTTGCAGCTTATCAACGGGCTTCTAAAAATGTCAGCTATGAATAAAACTTGCTTCCTCTCGCCGCCATTTGGAACAAATGCTTCTGGAACTTTCCTCTGCAAATTACGGGAAGACTTTCGGACACGAATGACGTATGTAAACCTTCGCGACGGTGTTCCGAGAACCTGTTCTTCCTCACTGGAGATAAGAAAGGAACCAGGACACTTCCTTCATAAAATCCATCCATCCATTATCTGAACCACTTATCCTGCTCTCAGGGATACTGGAGCCTATCCCAGCAGTCATTGGGCGGCAGGCGGGGAGACGCCCTGGACAGGCTGCCAGGCCATCACAGGCCCCCCCCCACCACACACACACACACACACACACACATACCTAAGGCCAATGTAGTATGGCCGATCAGCTGACCTACATGTCCTGGACTGTAGGAGGAAACCGGAGTCCCCGGAGGAAACCCACGCAGACACGGGGAGAACATGCAAACTCCACCCAGGACGACCCGGGACGACCCACCAAGGTTGGACTACCCCGGGGCTCGAACCCAGGACCTTCTTGCCACGAGGCGACCGCGCTAACCACTGTGCCACCATGCCACCACTTCCTTCATAAAATAAATGACCCGAATGCTTGTTATTGCGGTTGCAAAAAAAAAAAAACGAAACCAAAACGTCTGGTTCATATTCGTCGTTAAGGAAACTTCCTTGCCATATTCTGGTATTTACATGCACCCAGAAATTTACAAAGGCCAGAGGTCAGGGGCCAAGTTTAAACTCAAGTGTATATCAAGGTCCCCTACAGCTTAAAGGCTTGTGACTAGGTGATCAGTAGGACATTAAAACAGATTGAAAGATTGATTAAAGAGCAGAGAAACACGGGGCTCGCCGGTTCGAATCCCCGTGTTACCTCCGGCTTGGTCGGGCGTCCCTACAGACACAGCTGGCCGTGTCTGGGGGGTGGGGAATCCAGATGTGGGTATGTGTCCTGGTCGCTGCACTAGCGCCTCCTCTGGTCAGTCCGGGCGCCTGTTCGGGGGGGGGGGGATATAGCGTGATCCTCCCACGCGCTACGCCCTCACTGTCAGGTGAAAAGAAGGAGCTGGCGACACCACATGTATGGGAGGAGGAGGCATGTGGTAGTCTGCAGCAGAAGGGGCGGAGCACCAATCAGGACGGCTCGGAAGAGTGGGGTAATTGGCCGGATACAAATGGGGAGAAAAGGGGGGGGGGGGGGAGGCCGCGGCACCTCTGCTGACTTGACTTTCGGGACCCCTTACCGACGGACCACCGAAGGAGAAACTCTCTTTTAAGTGGCACCACATGACTCTTTCGGTTTGACAAACTATTAAATTCCTTTGGGTCGCGCAGTGTGACGGCTGCGGCGGAACGACATCATCGTCGATCAGCTCGGCTCCTTACGGCCTCGTTCTCCAGACGCCTTTCATCCGCCGCTGAGCATGACAACTTGTGTGAAATACGGGGAATGCTTCACGGCACAGGCAAGTACGGAAATTCCACCCAACAACATCGTCGGCGTTTTACGGTATTTTACTGCCCATTTGTGTTTTTTTGGTCTCAGTGTTGCGTTGCATTTATGTGCCCTGGGGTTTTATTTTTCTCCCCCGTTGTACCCGTCCAATCACCCCGCTCTTCCGAGTCGTCCCGGTCGCTGCTCCGCCCCCTCCGCCCACCCGGGGAGGGCTGCAGACTACCACGCGCCTCCTCCGGTACATGTGCAGTCGCCAGCCGCTTCTTTTCACCTGACAGTGAGGAGTTTCACCGGGGGGGGGGGGGGGTGTAGCGCGTGGGAGGATCACCCTATTCCCCCTCCCCACCCACCCTGAACAGGCACCCCTGACCAACCAGAGGAGGCGCCAGTGCAGCGACCAGGACACGTAACCCACATCCGGCTTCCCACGCGTCTGTAGGGACGCCCCGCCAAGCCGGAAGGTAACACGGGGATTCGAACCGGCGATCCCCGCGTTGGTAGGCAACGGGATAGACCGCTACGCTACCCGGACGCCCCCCGCCCTGTGTTTCATGTGTGCTAAATGTATGCGTCCCACTGCTGCGTAACCAATTGCCCCACTGGGGGCAAATAACGTTATTGACTGATTGAGAACATACGTTCTCTTCTTCAGCGAGTCTTCTGAGCCACAGCTCGTAAATAACGAGCTACGCTAAAAAGGGAAAAACAAAACAGCCCCTTGGGTGTCTTTGTGGCGTCGATGACTTCGCCAAAATCCAAAAGTTACCCGCTGCTGGTTTGAACGGACGCCATCCCTGCACACTGCCCATTAATGTGATGAAATGTTGTGTCAGGCAAAGCTAAAGACGCACCATGTGGAGCTGACACGAGAGCTTTAAAGAGGAAACGTCATGCGTGGTCCCAACGGCTGTCACAGAATCCATGCGAGCGCCGCAACCTGCCAACGTGTGGGCCCCAACCCGAGCGGGCCGCGCTGTAAACAAACCGCACCAGCAGAACACAAAGCGCCGCAGTGCATGTGTGCATCCGTGTGCACTCAGTTAGCAATCTGATTACCGTGAAGGCGGCAACAGGGTGGGAAGAGACACTAGCCAAGTCTCGCTGAGACAGGACTGTCCACAAACCACTGGCATTAACAAAATGCACCATTAAGGGAAAAGAAGGACAAGTCTGACTGAGCTAAGGGACACAAAGCAGAGTAACGCAACGCACACAAACACACCGACTGCTGAGGGGCCACTCGTTTGTTTCTGAGGCAAATCAACCGGGGCCTCTTATTTCACCGAGGGACCACTTTCAATCAGTCGAGGAAGTAGGCCAATGTCTGTGCCGGCCTGCGGGCTGCGAATCGAAATGACGGCCCAACTCTGACGATAAGCACGCGGCGACTTTAAGAATGGCTATGTGAATCGAAAAGAGACTAAAATGGCTGTTTGCATGATGTGTGTGTGTGTGTGTGTGTGTGTGTGTGTGTGTGTGTGTGTGTGTGTGTGTGTGTGGAGTCCAGTTAAGCACCGAGTCTGCATACTGATCCTAATCCGAGTCTCGTGATCCAGCTGCTGGTAGTTCACTGACAGGAACTGGAAAGGAGAGGGGAAGGGGGGGGGGGGGGCCAGGAGAATGCAGTGGCCTGAGAAAGGAAAAGTACTCGGGGGGGGGGGGGGGGACCTGAATTTTCTCATCTGTTGTTCACGGGATTCAACGTCCCTGGTACAACTTTCCCTAACGAAACAATAACGACAAAACGCAGCACAACAGCCATACTGTCATGTACAATCTGTGGTCCACACACACACAAAGTGTGTGTCTGTGTGTGTGGCTCGAGTGTATTTGTACCGTCATGTGCAAGTCGCCTTCGGCAAGCTAGGCAGCACACCGCGACAACTTGTGTTCCTTCAACAACTGCACGACACTCTTCTGCATCCGAGACGAGTAAACTGTGTTGGTAAGCTGCAGAACTAAGGGGTTCAACTTAACCACTTGTGACTCTTGATCAGAAAGCCTGTGGCGCCACGCTTCTTGCTGAGGGACGTAGCTTCGGGGCGGATGCGCTGAAGGATGTGGCCCCTGCAGCGCCACACAGGTTACCAGGTTATAGAGCGGGAACCTGCATCACGCCGCCACCATTTTTACTGCATCCGGAGGGGGGGGGGGGGGGACACAACAAGACATTCAAACGGTGGTGTGAAAACCCCCAAAACCTGATTATGGACTGCCCCCCTCGGTTTGACCCCTTAAGGCAGTGTTTCTCAACCCAGTCCTCAAGGACCCCCCCCCCCCCCCCATCCTGCAGATTTTCATGGTAACCCTGCACAGGTAGCCCCGCTTGCACTTACTCAACCAGTCATCTCACAGCACTCAATTATGCAAGGTGTGCAAACTCAAGACGTTCACTGCTGATTGGTTGAATAACTACAAACAGGGAACCTATTCGGGATTGCAAAGAAAATCTGCAGGATGAGGGGGGGGGGGGTCCTTGAGGACTGGGTTGAGAAACACTGCCTTAAGGGGTTAGAGGCGTGCTGGGCACGGGGACGGGGGCAGCCCACCTTCTCTGCAGATGTGCGCCAGCCCAAGTCTACTGATGCTGCTGCACATGTCGTGCTCCAAACCGGTGATGCGAACTGGTGTTTCACATCCGAGAGAGAGAGAGAGAGAGAGAGAGAGAGAGAGAGAGAGAGAGAGAGAGAGAGAGAGAGAGAGAGAGAGAGAGAGAGAGAGAGAGAGAGCACATGGGTGAGAGTAAAAGGGAAAGTGAACCGGGGGCAGATAAACGAGCCTACCTGCAGGTCGGCTCCCTGCAGTCTGCAGTCCATGTACTTCTCCCAGGCGAAGGACAGGTCCGTCTGCTGCGCGCGGGCCATGTCCGGAGTCCCCGAGTCCCTTCACTCGGGATCTTCCTTCAACTCCCCGACTGGACCCCTCCCCCCTCCAAGTTTTAGAGATTAAAAAGGGCGCGATAGGGGAAAAAAAAAAACCCCAAAACGTTGCCCACGTCATGCAAACCTGGTCCGTGTCCCTGTGACGGGAGCGCTGCCGTCCGGCGTGGCGTGGCGTCGCGGCTTTTCTCCCTGCGGAGGAAATAAACAAGACATCAGCGGCTCGCAAAGCATCGCCACACATTCACTCTCCGGGGCTCCTTCGGCGCAGACGCGCATCTATATAATATATAATATATATTTTGATTTTCTTCCTCCGTTTAGCAAACCAACTACCGCCGCTGTTATGAACTAGAAGGGCTGAGACGAACCGAGACACGGCGCTGGAAGAGTCCTAGCGGGCTAGCCATCTGACGGACCGGCCAGTCGGAGGGACCCCACTTCCGGTTTAGCACTCCGCCTTCAAAATAAAGGCGCCCGATTTGACGCCGCTGAACGGGCGATTTCCGCCAACATCTCCCAAGACAACGTCTGACACGACACGATAATAATGATAATAATAAAAAGATGTACGGTCACGCGCGGCCATTATAAACAATTACGCAAGAAATGTGAAGACCGTAAGACGACGTCAAATGAAAACTGCTTTTGATGACTTTGATGATGATGAGGACTGATGAAATTGACTTTTTGTTTTTTTTTAAACTTAGTCAGCCCATTTACCCAGTCGTATTATGTACCTATTCAGCAATTTATCCCAAAAAGAAAACTGACAAAAAATTTCATTTTTACATCAAGATCGAATCACCTTAACTTCCTCTAAGACAGCCAAGTTTTTGTGACTGGCTCACCAAGTCCCAGAGGGCGGGAGAGCTACATTCAATAATCAATCAACAATCAATACTGTCAGAAAATGTTTTGCATGATCCAGTCAAAGGACCATGCATGACTCCCTACATTTTAACTTGCTCTAACATATTGTTTTACTTGGAAATACATCAATTATGAAGATCCACCCTGAATGCCCTTTCACAGAAAAATTACACAGGGAGCTACTTCCTACAGACAAGCAGATGGAGATATTTTTTTTAAAATCACTGGGCCTTTGTAACACAACCTGAGTAAGCTTTGAATCCTACTCGTGCCATCTATGATAAGGGGTACAGTGGAAACCTGTATGTCATGCCCGCCAAATGCATGTTAACGTGCACTGATGCAAGCTGCAGTACTGCTGAGGAGATCCTTGACACGCCTGAGCAGCAGGTTAAAGACCACATGTGAAACACATTTAAAGTGAAGTCTTTTTCCCCTTCCATCATTTGAGGCTCTGGAAGAGCATGTTTGGCAGTGTTCTGTAGATGGTTTAAACAAAAAAAAAGAATACCTATTCAACCGTGATCGTTACAATATGTACGTTTATCTACTTGAACAAAAAACAAATCTGTTATGTTTGTGGTCTGAATTCAAACACAACAGCTGGTCCCATGTGGGAACATGCACCTAAGTATCCAAATAAGTTTAGGAAACACTGACCGCTAATGCATGTTGTAGCGAATTCGGGGGACAACGCAATCACAGGAACTGCCGCGGCCGGGGCGCGAACCCGTATCGCCCGCACCGCAGGAGGCATCGCTAACCGCTAGACTAAAGGGTCAGACCCGCCGGCCAGCGGCCAGCGTGTGTACTAAACCAGTGGTTCTCAACCTTTTTGGGGTCCTGGACCCCCTGCGTATTTTTGATCTACCCTGAGGACCCCTCCACCTGATCTTGGGGGAGGGGGGTTGCAATTTGATAGAAACAGTAGAAACTGCATTTTAAATTGCATTATAGCATTTATTCACTCTTTGGGGCAAAAATAAGAGCTTTCAGTTGTAACTTAGATATAGTTAACAAAACAGAATTCTTATGCAGTAACTTTCAGATATATGTAACAAAACAGAATATGTATTCAGTAACTTTCAGATATATGTAACAAAACAGAATATGTATTCAGTAACTTTCAGATATATGTAACAAAACAGAATATGTATTCAGTAACCTTCAGATATATGTAACAACAGAATTTTTATGCAGTAACTTTTAACAATGCAAACGGGAGCGAGATCTCTTATTAAAATACAATAAATTACACTTGTGAAACAGATGTAATTAGAGAAAAAAGTCCTGTTACCCTTTATAGTTTAGGTAGATAAAGGTCTCAGTCACATTTGAGTAAAATAATCCTATTTCTATAAATGTCATAGGATCTTTTTTTTAAAGATATTTTATTTTCACGGACCCCTTGCAATTACACCACGGACCACTAGGGGTCCGCGGACCCCCGGTTGAGAAACACTGTACTAAACCATGCACGGTACACTATATATTCCACGTGGGACACGCTTTTGTGTCTGAATTCGGATCACAGTATCACAGATTTTGTGGGGCTGTTAGAGTTTTCAAAACATGAAGAAATAGGCTCTATAATTTTTGTGTTTAATTTCAGCAAAAGCAGTTCTTGGATCATCATATTGACACGATTCAAGTAGATAAACGTGCACCTTGTATCTAACTAGTTTAAACAACGTGTCAATACCTCTAAAATACACCCAATATGTCGGCATACTCCGCGGACTATTTGAGGTAAAGCAAATTGTAGCGAATTCGGGGGACAACGCAACTACAGGAACTGCCGCGGCCGGGACGCGAACCCGTGTCGCCCGCACCGCAGGAGACATCGCTAACCGCTCGACTAAGAGGTCAGACCCGCTAGCCAGCGGCCAGCGTGTCTTCTTATCCATCCACGTTATATTACCCTCCTCCTTCGGGAAGCATGTCCCCGCCTCAGGGCGCATGCGCTTCCGATGGCCTTACAGTCGCTCCATCCCACTTCTGACACCAATGTAGCGAATTCGGGGGACAACGCAACCACAGGAAGTGCCGCGGCCGGGAAGCGAACCCGTATCGCCCGCACCGCAGGAGACATCGCTAACCGCTAGACTAAAGGGTCAGACCCGCCAGCGAGCGGCCAGCGTGTCTTCATATCCATGCACGTTACAACATCATTTCATCACAATTCAAGACACGTCGCGATAGAACTGCAGCGTTGCATAGCGGCGTCGCCGTCTGCGGACAGAGCGAGACAGAGACGCGGTTGTCGTTAAGACCTTAATTTTGAAAAACGAAGACCGGAAGCTTTGCAGAACACGTTCGCGCCTTCACGACTGACTTCGTATAAACAGTCACATAGGGGGGGAGCGTGACAGCGTGGACGTTCCGATGTGGCTACAAAGTGCCACGCTAATGTCGCGCGCGCTGGCATCGTGAATGGACAAATGCGCCGTGAGGCCGCGTCGTGGCGCCCGTTTGCGATCATCGGATCTTATTTACAGCGTCGCGTCGCCCACTCGGCGGCTCCGAGGGCTGCTCGGTCTGCTGAAACACTGCCCGCGGTATAGCCGCGTCCCTCGGGAGGCGGACACGCGTCGCCCCCCCCCCCCCCCGCATCAGCTGCCGTCGGCTTGCGCAGCCACGCGTATGTCGGCGCGCGACTGTGGCGCGAGCATGAACCGTTGTTCTGTTCGGGACCAACCTGCTCCGCAGCGGGTCCAGTCACCACGGGCTGCTGAAGGAAGGAGCCAGCCTCCACCAGGCGCCCGTGTGTTTTTGTGGCCCTCGGAGCTGTCTGTCAGGCGCCGCCCACTCGCCGCTCCTCCTCCCCCTCCTCCTCCACGCTAACTCAGCCTGAGTCATCCTGCGTGCCACTTCGCAAACACGGTTACGAACGGCAGCGCACGTCGCTGCTGCCTCCTACAGGCGGTTCGGGGGAACTGCTCTGATTCCCCGGCAAGGCCGCGCGACACACGTGAAACACCCCCGCCTCTCTCCTCTCCGCACAGCTGGAAGGCTGGTGTCCAGCGACACCGGCCTCTTGGCTCCAGACTTCCGTCCAGCCTGAAACGGGCTCACAGCTTCTGTCGGTGACTAGCTCACTTCAGTCAAGAAGGACGTAATAAGCTTTCCTTCTCACGCATATTTTGATCTCAAGCATGACTGTTTCACTTCTTTTTTGTGTGAGTGGCATCGTCCGGTGAAAGTGTAATTTGAATCCTCCACTACCCCCCTCCCCGTTGGGGATCCGCCGATTGCACACCCACACGACCTGCACCCATGGCTATGATGGGGTTTCTATCTAGTGCTCCAAGATGCCTGTAGGCCAACTGCTGACTCTCTTTGAAAGCCAACTCTGAATAAAAACATCTGTGTGATACAAATGTAGATAAACAACACAGGGAAGTGGTATTTGTAAGAGAGCAACATCTATTCTGAATGAAGGGCAAAAATGACTTGCACACAGCCCCATAAGCTACTTATCAGCCCTCTCGGTGTTGAGCTTTAGACTTTGATGCCAGTTGTTTACTCTTCATTTAGTCAGAGGATCAAGATTTCTTTTCCTCCAGCAGCCTCAGTTCAACTCTGCAAACAATGCTGACAATGATTTCTGGAGTTGTACATAAGAGAGCGATGAAGGTTGCAGACTCCGACACTGCAAAGTACGTTAGGGGCTGAAACCAAATGGAATCCAAATGAGACGGATTAGAGATCTCTTGTCAGTATTGTAAACGCAGTAAGGCAACTAACATAATGAGACCCAACCACCCGCCCTCCCGCCAGGGCATGTGGGCGGTGCTGGGAGGCAAGACGCAGCTGGGAACCTGCGTCTCACCATGTATCACCTACTTTCCAAAGGGCAAAGACTGAGGCGTTTCCTCAGGCAAAGCTTCATGTAAAACCAACTACACGTTGCCCGGGTCCAGACCTTTGAATCCGAACACTCCGCCGAGCTGACTTGATTCTTCTGGTCTGGCATCTTGAAACGAAACAGCGGTTTCTCGGTTGAAAAAGCGATTATCCAATGAGCGTCGTGGGGGGGGGGGGCTATTGATTAGCCAATCAGCGTCATGGGCGGGACTAACGCCGTTGTCAAGCTATTGTAGAGAATTCGGGGGGCAGTCGCCACAGCCAGGACGCGAACCCGTTTCTCCCAGTCGACCAAAGGGTCTAACCCGTTAGTCAAGGACCAACGTGTCTACCCATCCATGCACGCAACACTAGTGTCAATTTGCGTATCTTCAACCCTGACAAGTAGTCGAAAACATTCAACACAAATCCCCCCAGAACCGATGGGAGAATTACCCCGACATCTCAGAAACGTTCTCTTAATGGCCTCTCTTTCAGGTTTGGGCTGGTGAAGAATAGCGCAACGAGGACGGATAGACTCGCTAGCGGTTAACGGGCCGGACCTTTTAGTCGACTGATTAACATTGCCGCCCGTGGTGCAGGAGACACGGGTTCGCGTCTCGGCTGCGGCGGTTCCCGGGCTGCCCCCTGAACCGGGGGAGGGGATCGCTCTGACCGTCGGCGGTTCTGCGCTGGGGAAGCGCAATGGCTGATGGGAGTTAGAGTGAAAATTGTGTTTTAACGATGTTGTAGTGATTGTTGTGTTGTTTGCTTGGGGGTTAGACTCAGACTCAGAGACGGGTGTCTGAAATTCAGATTTGACCAGAAACGTAAAGCGCTTTGACTAATGTGGCCTGTTGTGACCTCGGGCGGGGGGGGGGTCACTGTGTAAATAGTTCTGGGCGGTGTGTAAATAAAGGAGCACTCCCAGGGTAGTGCGGTGTATTGGGCACGGGAGTTGCGATTGAAAAAAACATCTCTGCCTCTTGGCTCATTCTTCCACGCCGGCCCGCCACATGGGTGTCAGAAGTGGGATTTCGCTAAAGAATGGAGAGGGAGATCCAGAGACACTGAGCAGACTCGTTGGCATTTGGAAAACCTGGCGTGGCAAAAGACGAAGCCCGCCAGAGAGTTTAGATTTTTTTTTTCTAATTCTTTTGAGAAGTTTTTCAGCCCACCCTGACACTCCAGTGTACCGCGGCTCCACCGCCCTCTAGAGGCCAGGAGGGCCAATACAGGGGAACGCCTGCTGCCCGCCGCCACCAACCGCCCCCTAGAGCCCAGGAGGGCCAATACAGGGGAATGCCTGCTGCCCGCCGCCACCAACCGCCCCCTAGAGCCTAGGAGGGCCAATACAGGGGAACGACTACTGCCCGCCGCCACCCCATAGCGGCCGAGAGGGAGGCTGTGCATAGAACGCCAGCCAAGCTGCCCAGGTACAACAGGATGACACAGCTAGAGCCGCACCTCTCGCAAGTCCAATTAATGGCATGGCACAGCGGATGGAGCAACGAGGAAGCTGCCACCCATCAGGCTCTGGCGTTGGAGGGGAAAGCCTTTACAGGTGCTCCTCGACCTAGCCCCAGCGGAGCAGCGGGACCTCCAAGCCCTGACCATGGCGCTGGAGAGGTGATTCGGGCAACGACCCTTCACTGATCAGAGCGGGGAGCAGCTAGCCAGCCGCCGCCGCCAAGAGAGAGCCTGGATACCTTCGCCACAGACGTGCAGGAACACGCCCAACGCAGTTACCCGCAGTTCAACGCAGCCGCCCAAGAGGAGCGTGGCCCTCCACGCTTTCCTGCGGGGGCCTCACGCCGGAGCGGTTGCGCCGACGTGTTCGCCTCGCCATGCCCCAGTTTCTCAGCGAGGCTCTCCGCGAAGCTGAACGGGCCGAGGTGGTACTCTCCACGCGGCTTGCCCAGCGGAAGTTAGTTAATGGTCATGGTCAATTTGCATATGAAACCGATCGTTGGTTTCGGTCGTTATTCCGCTGTACTGTCTATAAGGGTGGGGGTTCCCGCAGTCAGTTGAGACCAGTGGTGGATCTAGAGATTTTTTCCTGAGGTGGCAAAGGGGTGGCAAGACTGTGTCCCAGAGGTGGCGGCTGCCACCCCTTGCCACCCTGTAGATCCGCGCCTGTGAGGGGGAGGGGGATTCTAAATCGGCGACTTCTATTTGAGACGAGTTTGGTGCGGGTCTCATTGACCTTCACCATGCATGTACATAAAATACACTTTAAAAACATATTATCTGATTTATAAATGGGGTGGCAACAGGGGTGGCAATACTGTGTCCCAGAGGTGGCAGCTGCCACCCCTTGCCACCCCGTAGATCCGCACCTGTGAGGGGGAGGGGGGATTCTAAATCGGCGACTTCTGTTTGAGACGAGTTTGGTGCGGGTCTCATTGACCTTCACCACGCATGTACATAAAATACACTTTAAAAACATATTATCTGATTTATAAATGGGGTGGCAACAGGCCCTTGCCACCCCTGTAGATCCGCCCCTGGTTGAGACTGCAGAGGTCACTTAGAGACGAGTTTCTCCCAATAAACGTTGTGTGCAGACGAACTGATTCAATATTCTGCGGTTTCTTTACCTGGCTTATTGAGCCCGCGTGGAGACGCGATGTCCTGACGCTGCTTTAGGGCCGACTAGACCAGCGTTACAGAGACGACGCTGTTTTCGTGATGAGCGTACCTTACGCCTTGCAGGCAGAGCTGAGGGCCTAAATATCCCACCAGCTCCTCTCCGTCCCCGCCCCGGAAGAGAGGCCAGCTCCTATCTGGCGACGGCTGCTGTGGGTTTGGCGCATCTTTGAGTGGAGAAACGTGCGCATCGTCTCTCTCTGTTGAATAATCCTTGACACACAAAATGAACATTTCCCGACCGTCACATCCAGTTGACGGCTCGTTGGGGGAAGAGGACTGGCATCCAAGACCAGAGCTCTGGTTTGGTTTAGAGAACTCATTAGGCTGCCCATGACACGTAGTAGTTGCGCATGAATGTAAACACTTGCCCTTAAGGCTGCTTAGACGCAGGGCAGTGAAACGAGAGCGTGACAGTTTAACGAGTTTGAGAGGCACTCTTAAGGCGCCACGGAGTCATCCTCTGACGTCATGCGTGTCCCCCCTCCTGTAGGCGTGCCCGCGGAGCTGCTGGTCGTCACTTTGTTTATTCTCAAATCAAAAAATCCAGACGTGTGCGTTATAACAGAGACTTTGCATGACATATTAACGCCACGACGGGAACATAAACGCGTTTTAGGACCGCTAGTCATCATGGGAAGAGGGATGAAGATGCGTCATGAGGCGTCGATCTGGAGTAGGGAACGAAACCCATCCCAGGTTCCACGTCGTCATCTCTCTGTGCCGAGTGTGGACCAGTTATTCAGCAGGCTCGTCTGATGTAGGAACGGTACACAGCCTGCGGATAAGTAGCTGAAATCAGAGGTGTAAAAACCCGGTCCAGAAAGTGAAAACCCTAACCGTGTCTTCACTCCACCCACATACTAAACCATCAGATTGCACTGACTAGTTTCCCAAATCAGCTGGTTTGATACATGGATGGAGTAAAGACACGGTTAGGGTTTTCACTTTCTGGACCGGGTTTTTACACCTCTGGATGAAACACCACCTTTAATCCGCCTCAGCGAGGACATTTATAAAGTACGGTAAAAGGCTACAACACATATAGAACCGCTATAATCTACAAAATATTATGAGTAACAACACTTATAAAAATATGGAATTTCAGTGTGACCATAATCAATTTAATCAATCAATCAATCAATCAATCACAAACGAAACAAAATTCATATTTGTAAACTGAAATCCTTTAAATACTGTTGGTAAATAACACGTGATGTTTTTTCCCCCACTTCTATGCCATCGGTGTGTGTGTGTGTGTGTGTGTGTGCGCGCGCGCGCACGTGAATTAATTGCAAAGCGCTTTGAGTTGCAGCCAGAAAAGCGCGAGCAAATGCCGCCCGGTTATCTTGACCGAGTGCATATTAAAACCGACCCCTAGATGGCGACACATGGCAAACCAGGTAGGTGTAATGACGCCCGACTGACGCGCGATGGCGGTAACGCTTAGGCCACACATGGATGCAAACGCACGAGCGGAGGAGACCTTTTAGAAAAACCATTTATTTGATCCATCCCCCCCCCCCCCCCCCCCCCCACATGTAAACTTATCCCAACAGCTTGCGCAGACCCACTCCGGCCACATCCGGCTCTAGAAACATGGCTGCGGGATAATACAAACATGCCACGGTGTAACACAACACACATGAGACGGTGGAGCCAACTGATCAACCACGTGTACACAGTACTGCTGTAATGAAGTTCACATTAAATTATTTGTTCCTTGAGTTTTGTTTGTTTTTTCTTTTCCCCCCCTCAGTGTAAATAGGCTTACAAAGCGTTTTCATATTTACAATTGCGAAAGACGATCGTGGGATTTATAAAGTGGTAGCGGATATTTGAGAGAATAGATGACCCGACTGTCGAGGGTAACACTGAGTGGGCGGGGGGCGGAAAGGCGCAGCAGTCCACCACCTGTTGGTTTTTTTTTTTGTTTTGTTTTTTTTTTTGTGTGGTATTTCCAACAGCTAAGTACTGTTTAGTGAGCCGAGTGGCACCTAATTTGCCGCCAGACGTTACAGAATACCGCCGTCCTCCTCTCAGTACCTGCCGTCCCTCTCCACGCAGCTCACCCCCACTGCGTTATCGGGGCACATGCAGGAGCGGCCGGTGGGCGTGGCTAAACACAGGTGGGTGCAGCCGCCGTTGTTCACGGTGCAGTAGTTCTGTCCTGTCGGGTGCAAGAAAAACAACGCATGTTTACTCCGTGTGGCGGCGGGACATACAACGCCAGCAGCAATCCGAACAACCTGGAATCTACATGGGGGGAGGGGTGCTGGGCTAGACATGCATGGGGGGGGTCCTGGGCTAGACATGCATGGGGGGGTTCTGGGCTAGACATGCATGGGGGGGGTCCTGGGCTAGACATGCATGGGGGGGGAGTCCTGGGCTAGACATGCATGGGGGGGGGTCCTGGGCTAGACATGCATGGGGGGGGGTCCTGGGCTAGACATGCATGGGGGGGGTCCTGGGCTAGACATGCATGGGGGGGGGGGGTCCTGGGCTAGACATGCATGCCCGCGACAGCTGGGACCAGCCAGTCTGTTAAAACGTACTATTCAACAGCCGTCACTCTCGCCCTTTCCCCCTTTACATTAACCCTTCAGGGGAAACGCCGAATCTTAGCTTTTGACCAATCGCTCGCTTGCTGAGGAATCTTCCAGAATCTGTTCGCTGCAACTGAGCGCCGGTCCAACTGAGACCCAGTATTGGGGGATACACATAGCAATCTCCAGATGTCGGCGGGGCCCCCCTTGGCTGTACATTCCCTGGCTTTACGCAGCCTTATCTAGAAGGACGAGGCCTGTTGCTTGCCCTGCACACAATAGCCTCGGTCTCGCCCCCCCCCCCCCCCGCCTGACGGTGAATAAACGGCTGGAAATTTCCCCCACGTTGCTTTCCAGGTGGCGTGGCGTGCCAGTCGGCTTGCCGGTCGACAATCTGCTCGGTTAAACGGCTTCGCGGCGAGCACAAAGGTCAGCGTGCCGGGATTCAGCCCCTCGGCTGTGTAAAGAGTAATAGGAGTCGATAATGCGTCTGACTAATAAAGCTAACGTCCAAACACACAAAGGTCGAGCCATTTCTAGGAATCGCCGTTGCGTTAGCGGCGCCAACATAACCAGTACCTGACGCAATACAGGGAGTCTTTAGAATGGGACGAGATTTAAAAACACAGCCCAAAAAAAAACAATACATCACAAGACAGTATAGCCAAGTTCATGGACCAACATTTTCCGGGTTTTTTTTTTTACCGGATGGACACTGGGCCAACGCTGCGGTGATCCCGTACAGTTTGGTCTTCTTCTGCGGTTGGAACTCGTCCGTCTCCCTGCCGGCATAGCGATCCACTGTGATCACCGCCTCCCTGTCGGAAACACAGGAGACACCAGAGCTTGAGCAATCCGGGACTACCCGGAGCAGAGGGATGAACGTCTGCTCCCTGTTGGGCTGGAGGGGTGGGGGGAGAAAAGGGTAAGGTCGGGGGTTTATCTCTGCTTTATTGACATATTTCCTTGCGCTGGAATTGCTCAGAGTGTCTCCCCCTCCTCTGCACCCACGCACACAAACACACACTGGCGGAAAAATTGCAAGCAGCCGTCACTTTTAAAGCCGCCCCAGCTTTTGCCTCTGCAGCCGGAGATGACTGATTCACACACACGGGCAGAAAACTCAGCCGTCTGCGAAGCGGGAGAACATCAAGGCCTGCAGCTTTTAAGGGCGGTGTTGAAGTCTATTAAAGGCTGTCGACCTCTGACCCGACCCTGTCGCTCGTATACGGTGCCTCGCTGGCATATCCGGCTTTCCACGTCGCACCCTCAGCCGTTCACAATGGCTGCATTCGGGGGGGGGGGTACTCTCTAGTGAAATGAGTTGTTCTTTGGGTTTGTTTTCTAAAATAAGTCACAAAACTTCATTCTTTTACCCCCAACTACCACGTGCCTCCTGCGATACAAGTGGAGTCGCCAGCCGCTTCTTTTCACCCGACAGTGAGGAGTTTCGCCAGGAGGGCGTAGCGCGTGGGAGGATCACGCTATTCCCCCCAGTTCCCCCTCCGCCCGTGAACCGGTGCCCTGACCGACCAGAGGAGGCGCTAGTGCAGGGATCAGGACACATACCCACATCCGGCTTCCCACCCGCAGACATGGCCAGTTGTGTCTGCGGGGACGCCCGACCAAGCCGGAGGTAACACGGGGATTCGAACTACCGATCCCCATGTTGGCAGGCAATGGAACAGACGGCTACGCCACCCAGACGCCCCTCGAAACTTCATTCTTGATTCAAAACGATCGATTGTTTCAAAGAGTAGGATTTTAAAAAATACTATCTATGGCATTCATACCTTGGATGGCGTTAGAACTTGATTTAAACTTTTGATGGAACAAACTGGAGAACGTCGTCGCTCTACCCTGCTGATAAAGACATCTAGATACATGTTGTATTGGCTCTGGCAAAAGGCATATAACCTGAACGCGACAACATCTGATTAGTCTCCGTGAGTTTGAAAAAAAAAATTCCCCTTTCGTCGGAACACCCAACAAACATATTACAATTTCAGCAGTTCCCACATTATCTACCGTTGGTCAAAATGTTAACTTCTCCTTACCTTCTCCAGTCAGTAAAATAGATGTTCTTTCCATAAGCGGTGATTCCGAAGGGGTACTGGATTCCCTCCATCACCTTCCTGCGGTCACCGTGGCCGGGATTCATACACTCCATTTTATGTGTACCTACAGGCAAGAGATTATTCCCACATCCAATGACAATGGAGACATCACTTTATGGGATCGTCACCAGTATGAAGCCTACCTGCATCTGCCCAACACAGCAGAGAGCTCTGGGGGTCATAGGTCAAGCCATTCGGTAGACCAAGATCATCCTTGACCAGCACCCTTCTGTTGGACCCATCCATGTATGACGTCTCGATCTTGGGAGCTTCCCGATTCCAGTCAGCCCAATACAGATTTCTGTTGTGGTATAGAAGTGTGGTTGACTCAAAATTAAAACAGGTTCTGACAACCGCATGCACCGAGGCCGCTAGTTACAGGGGCTTAAAGGTTTAACCATCAATTTGTATGTTTTAGTACCAGAACCAGCAATGTGGTGATGCTCAGTCGTGTGTCATGGAGAGCCATGTGTACTGGTTAGTCCTCTCCTGTCTGGTTGAAAGTGAGTTAATCAGTGAAATCAGACGGTGTTATGTTGGGCCCGTGATTAATTTGTAAATCAAGAGTTGCGAGAACGTCGACGTCCCCTCACCGATAGTACACAACCTTGCTGCCTCAGATTAGCTAGAACGCCTAACGCACACCTGCTTTGTGTATTTTCATTGTTGTTATCCCCCCCCCTCTTTTCTCCCCAATTGTACTTGGCCAATTACTCCACTCTTCCAAGCTGTCCCGGTCGCTGCTCCACCCCCTCTACCGATCCGGGGAGGGCTGCAGACTACCACATGCCTCCTCCGATACATGTGGAGTCGCCAGCTGCTTCTTTTCACCTGACAGTGAGGAGTTTCACCAGGGGCACGTAGCGCGTGGGAGGATCACGCTATTCCTCCCAGTTCCCCCTCCACCCTCAACAGGTGCCCCGACTGACCAGAGGAGGCGATAGTGCAGCGACCAGGACACACACCCCCATCCAGCTTCCCACCCGCACACACGGCCAATTGTGTCTGTAGGGACGCCCGACCAAGCCGGAGGTAACACGGGGATTTGAACTGGGAATCCCCGTGTTGGTAGGCAACAGAATAGACCACTACGCTACCCCTTGACTCATAATTTCTGTTAGGCTTATTGGCCTACAGTAAGTTTGTCACGCTCAGCCAACCAGGTGTTGTGTTGAAAGACAGTTGATGCGTGCAGCAACAGAACACTACAGGCCAGATCATGTGGCCCAGTCAGTGAATTTGAAGAGGGAAAACAAACAAGTGGTCAAATAGGAAGGTTTGATTTTGATTAGCATAGGATTTATATGACACAAGCCAGTTAGCCCATGCAATGCCGGATCCACACAAATAATTCCCAGAACGCAGAATGTCAAATCTAAGAGTTCCCGGAACAGGATCCGGCTCAGATTAAGCCCTGTACGTGGCTGTCCATGGCTCATGATTAAGTATCACTGCTTTAATGTATTAGCCATCGCTCAACAGAGGTCTTGATAAAACATTACTGACCCATTGGAGGGGTCAACAATAATAGCACGAGGATTCACAAGGCCGGAGTTGATAATGACCCGTCTCTGAGACCCATCCAGAGAGGCCACCTCAATCCGATCCTTCATGGAGTCTGTCCAAAACATAGTTCGGCCCAGGTGGTCAATGGCGATGCCCTCTGGGCTATCCAGATCTGTTAAGAGATTGGGTGTTGCACATCAGTTATTTCCCTTCATAAGAAATTATCTCTAAATTACCAGATTATTGAAAATAATGGCATGCAAGCCATTAGAATTGGCAATATGTATGTAACTAGGAGAGGTACCTGGCGTTGCCCGGGGAAAATGTTCTCACCAAAACAACCAAAATGATCTGATCTTTACGATATAATTATAATCGATGATGAAACATAGGATAATTTATGATATGATACATGTGAGAAACGAATGCTGAATAAACAAATTTTAATGAAAATGATCAAATGTCATAATTTTCAATCCATTCATCAAGCTTCTTTGCGAATGTGTGTATTAATCGCTCAGTGCTCAAGTGCCTCAGGGTAAACCACATTGCGTGCCTTCAGGCTAGCATTGACAATGTTAGGTGTAGTAGCTCCCTTGACCACTGGAAGGATTTGCCGGGAGTCTCCGCAAAGCATCGTTGGAATGCGTGTTTCGCAAATAAATCAAATTTTTTACTTGGTTTTTGAAATATTTTTGAACTGTGCAATCCTTGCAAAGTGCTGATTCTGAAGATACCTTTCTTTTTGTTCTACAATGAGTATTTCTGGAGTTTTAAGCGAACATACAAACATAAACTCTTGCTTTATATGTATGTATATATAATGGGTGTGAGAGTAATTGACCTTTCCAGCTCATCCGCTTACCTGACTGAATGACAGGAATGGGCTCTCCCCCCTGCAGGCTGACCTTGCTGATGGAAGGCGATGTGATGTCTGTCCAATAGACCATTTTCTCCACGCAGTCATACGCCACTCCAACTATCACCTTCTCCTGTGGAGAGGTCAACAACCGGCATTCTTTGATGAGCAGCTTGTTCGAAGGCGACCACTCAGAGGTGAAAAATGGATCAACAGATGGACGTGGGTGTTTTCCCAACAGTAATATCTAGACGTAAGTTGCTGCCAGGGAAGAGGAAAAGAGGAAGGCTAACGAGGAGGTTTATGGATGTGGTGAGGGAGGACATGCAGGTGGCTGGTGTGACAGAGGAAGATGCAGAGGACAGGAAGAGATGGAAACGGATGATCCACCGTGGCGACCCCTAACGGGAGCAGGCAAAATTAGTAGTAGTAGCAGTAGAATGTCTAGACATAAATTAAAACAAACAAAAAAAGAACCGACACCGCACACTGAGCGGGTCCGGGTCCACCAAACCTCCGTCTAGCTGGTCTGGAAATAACGTTAGCAAAGAATGGGGTTTGTAATTCGGATGGTGCTGCACTGATGTTAGCAATTAGTATGAATGTCACCATGTGCCTCTAATAAAGAAGAAGTGCGCAATAACCTGCAAGGGACTGGAGTGGAGTGAGACGCTGAGCTGATGATGAATGTGAAAAAGGAGAAGCACTGTGGTTTCCCTGGTTGTAACATGTCTGACTGCGCAGTCTGAGTAAGTTCAGACTTGGCTTTGTGTTTGACATTGATTTGATTCAGGGCCTCAAACTCACAGCTGCACTGCAATTTCTTTATTTCCTCTGGGGAGTAATTTTGCTTTTTGTCCATTTTCATGCCTTAAATGCAGCATATTTGCCATACCAAAGGAGAACAGAAACATGGGGACCCTTGACTTTGGCCAAATATTCCTAACAAATTATCAACATCTGGAGTTAATATTGCATAAGAGCCATAAAAGAGGTTGTAAAGACAGGGAAATATACTTAAGTGGAAATAAGTACTGAGCACAAGTAACATTATGGGAATAGTGTCAACTGAATTAAACCATAAATAACCTAAATAACCTACAATCAAAACAGTGAAGAAACAGATCAGAGTGATCTTTCCAAAGCACCCACATGAAGTCTTCTCCACATGATAAGTGCCAGGCTATTTAGATAAGCTTACGGGTAGATGGAGGACAGCCTTGGCATCACTTTTCTTCATATCATATCCTTCCAGGGGGACATACTCTATTCTGCCACTCTGGGCAAACATCAGATGTGATCCCGGGGGCAAGGGGTGGACATCAGGTCGGGGAGTCGGTCCCACAGGGGGTCTCACAACTTCATGGTCAATGCCTACAGGAGTCCAACACGTACAGTGTGTTTAGCTTACTATAAAACTGAATAAAAAAAAAAGAAAAAAAAGATAGAGTCCGTCTTTGGGGGAGACACTCACACATGGGTCGGCTGCCCGGCCTGGAGCGCGTCCCAGGGATTTCCTGTCCGTTACGGTCCACACACCAGCAGTGTCCAGTGCTGCCGTGGCACTGCGTGGGTTCGTAGGCTCCATGCTCATCACATGTGGGGACATAATGGCCGATGTGGGGTCGACCAAACCCAGTGGCACCCAGAAAGCTGTCCCTGTGGGTCTCACATTGGGTTTTTGTCCTCTCTTGAGAAAGAAGCGAAAAAGAAAAAGTTCAAAAAAGAAACACAACAGCCCAGACTCAAAACTATTGCACAAAAAATTCCCAATATATAATTTATTGTTTTTGCTGTGAACGAAACTTGCGTATGTTGACATAGCATGACGCAGTTTGACGATCTTCTCGAGTTATGCATCAGTTTGGCTGCACAAAAACATTGTCTGTCTGCACCTTCCCAGATGAACAACATTGCTATCCAAGAAAAAAAAACAAAAACATCTTCTTGTTCCAGCTGGCAACAACACACTTTGGCAGAGAGCTCACATGCAAACACAACTCTGACCCAAAAAAGGTGGAACGAACAAGGCCAGGTTAGAAAACCGTCTTGTTTATTTGTTGTTGTTTTTCTCCCCTTCATAGTCCTGAGCCTCAGAATAGATCTAACAAATTGTTTACCAAGGTGCTCGACTAACGGGACAGACATCTGAAATAAACCTGCTAATTTGTAAACTTCCCAGGCTGATTGTTACCAGACTGGGTGAGATGCCAGCGCCAGAGCTGACTGCGGGTCAGACGTGTGTCGAGTAAAGCAGGCGCTGCTTTGAAACGGGATGCCAGCTTTGCTTGAGAAGCAGCGGCAGCATTCCACGGGACTTACCTGAGGTGCAATGGAAGCCGTCGCCGTGGTAACCTGGCCTGCACTGGCAAGTAAAGGACCCCTGGTTGTTATAACAGACGGCATCCTGATGACACCTGCCAGCCTCGCACTCATCGACGTCTGCGGACACGGGGACAAGTTGGTGAGTGAGAATTAAGAGCAACGGCACTAAAGAATCAGCCGTCTTACTGGATACCCTAAAACATTTTGCATGATCAGTCTTTAATCCTTTCGATTTTAAGTCCGGGTAAGGAGCTAGCCGGAGAAGGAATTAGATTGGCTCTTCGAGGACATGTTTACAGAAGACGGAGAAAAGGTGTACGAGGAATGGAAAGTATGTAGGAGGGGTGTTGGAGGCCAGCCAAGTGAATTACACGCTGACAGCAGATCTCCGCAGATGTATTGCCCATCTGCCTTGCATGTCCCACCATTCAGTCACACCAGATGTATTACCTATTGACCTTCACCTCCTCCATCCGTGAGCAGATTTCTTTTTTACCAATTACTACCACGGTGTCGGACTATTAAGTCAAACGTCACAATGACAAATAAAGATAAGGGCTGAAATGAATTCTCTTGTTATTCATATTGCCTTTGTCCCCCTCATTTGTTTCACTGTGAATTAGCTGCGAATAGACCACTATAAGTAATGCTGCCAATGCTGTTTCCTTGAAATTCAATCTAAGTTCTTTAATACACCGCTAGCTAAAAACACAACAGTAATGTAGCCATCTCGCTTGCACTGCAAACTTTGTCGGATTGAACATGTATTTTCCCGGGTTGTGTTAAATGGGTGTGTTCATTTAGTCGCGTTGTGCAATCACTGTGCAGCAGTAGGTACCTTGACAGGCTCTGCCATCTCCCACGAACCCCGGCAGACAGGAGCAGATGTAAAGCGAGCCTCCAGTGTAGCTGCACCTAGCGCGCTCAGGGACGTCACAGTCATGAGAACCGGCTGCACAGTGGTCCACAGGTCGGTTTACCTCTGAGAGGAACAGAGAGGAGCATCATTATGGGGTCGAGATGACATTCCTCAATAAATTGGTCAGAGGCGGTAAACAGGTGGAGACAAACCCCGACAACATAAACAGCTTAGTTTCTGGGGCTAGTGAATGTGAACGTAATCCGCACTTTTAAACATGAGCGTGCATTACGCCCACTATTTCTCAGATTTCAAAAACAAGGTTACGTATATACAGACATAATTCGGCATTTTCATGCAAACGTCCACGCAAGTAAAACACAGCTGAGTTACTGGGAAACACACATGTATGCATGTATCTATGCATCACATTTCCAAGACCACACAGGCCTGGATGAGACCTGGACCAAATTTTATTTGTAAATACTGTAGCGAATTCGGGGGGCAGTCCGGGAACCGTCGCCACAGCCGGGACGCGAACCCGTGGCTCCCACACCGGAAGCGGCAACGTTAACCAGTCGACTAAAGGGTCCGACCCGTTAGTCAAGGACCCATGTGTCTACTTATCCATTCACGTTACACTACCCCCCCCTCCTTCGGGAAGCGCGTCCCCGCGCTTCAGCATATCAGCTCCCTCACGCCTCTGGGTGCACACGCTTCCGATGACCTCACGGTCTCACCATCCCACCTCTGACACCAATGTAGCAAATTCGGGGGGCAACCACAGGAACTGCCGCGGCCAGGACGTGAACCCGTATCGCCTGCACCGCAGGAGACATCGCTGACCGCTCGACTAAAGGGTCAGACCCGTTAGCCAAGGACCAACGTGTTTACTTATCCATGCACGTTACAATACTTAAAGTGTTAGGTGGGTGTGTGAAGTATTTGAAAGTCAATTTCGTGTACTTTTTTGTGATTGACAACTGAACTGACACTACTGAGATCATTCCAATGTGTTAATGTGTGCTTAATACACACACACACACACACACACACACACACACACACACACACAGACACACACACCATGGACGGTCACTCGAAGCAAGTATGACTGTTCTCTCCATTGAGTTGTCTACTTGTGGGTCTTCAGAGGGCTGTAGAGGCCGATCTGCAAGCCACATACTTCGGTGCAGTGTGGACAGGGGAAAGTGGTGGTGGTTGATGGTGGTGGTGGAGTGGAGCCTTTTTCTCCCTCTCCTTGTGGTGCTGTTGCTTTTTCTCTGCGGCACAGTGGAGTCCCATTTCATGACGTGCAGCTCCTTCCTGCACAGGTTTCTTCCAGGAGCGCCAATCCAGTGCAATGTGTTTCCAGTTGCTCGATGTGATGTTGAATTTCTTCAGACTGGTCTTGAAATTGTCCTTGAAACATTTCTTTTTGCCCACTGGGAGCTTGCTGATGTTCCTTCACCTGGGAGTACAGGATCTGTTTGGGGAGACGTGTGTTGGACATGCGGATAGCATGGCCTGTCCATTGCAGTTGGTTCTGCATTATTATGGCGGTGATGCTAGTCATGTTGGCTTCTTCCAGAACGCTGATGTTGGTGTGTTTGTTCTTCCAGCTGATCCTCAGGATCTTTCGTAAGGATTTTTGGTGGTATTGTTCCAGGGCTCTCAGGTGCCTGCTGTAGGTGGTCCATGACTCTGCTCCATACAGCAGGGTAGGGAGAACAACAGCTCTGTAGACCAGGATTTTTGTTTGGGCCTTTAGGTCTTGATCTTCAAAGACCCTTTTCCTGAGTCTGGTGTAAGTGCCACTGGCACAACTTAGGCAATAGGTAACCTCAGAGTCGATGTCAGCTTCTGAGGAGAGATGGCTGCCGAGGTAGGGGACTTGATCAATGTTTTCAATAATTTTGTTGTCCACTTTTGGTAGGCTGGGTCGATGGCTGGTTGGGTGGAGGCTGATATAAAACCTGGGTTTTCTTGACGTTTAATGCTAGACCCTGGGCTCTGTATGCCTTGGCAAAGGCATTCAGAATGTCCTGGAGATCTTCTGTGGAGTGTGCTGCGATAGCATTGTCGTCTGCATACTGAAGTGCCATGATGGTGGTGTTGCAGACTTTGCTCTTGGCCTTGAACCTATTAAGGTTGAAGAGCCTGCCGTCAGTTCTGTATGGGATTCGGATCCCCCGTGGCAGCCCTTCGCCAATGAGGAACAGTATGGCAACAATAAAGATGGCAAACAGGGTGGGTGCGATGAATGATGCATCCTTGTTTGACCCCTGTTTCCAGGGTGAAGGGGTCTGACTCAGAGCTGCTGTTGCTGAACACTGTGACTGACATGCCATCATGTAGAAGCCTCAATATTCGGATGTATTTGTCAGGGCAGCCATATCTTGATAGTATGCTCCACAGTGCCTGGTGGTCTACTAAGTCAAAGACCTTTGTCAGGTCTATGAAAGCCATGTACAAAGGCTGCCTTTGTTCACAGCATTTTTCCTGGAGTTGTCATGCTGTAAATATCATGTCTCCTGTACCTCTGGATGGGCGGAAGCCACACTGAGATTCTGGGAATGCTTCCTCAGCCAGTGGTAAGAGTTGGTTTGCGAGGATGCCACCAAGGACTTTGCCTGTTGTTGACAGGAGTGCGATGCCCCTGTAGTTTCCACATTCCGCCTTGTCCCCTTTGTTGACTATGGCCACTAGCAGAGCATCCCTGAGCTCTGAGGGAAGTTCTTCTTTTTCCCAGACCTTGAGGAGGATGGCGTGGATGTGGTACAGGAGGTCTGGTCCACCTTCTTTTAAGATCTCAGCTGGGATTCCATCTGGACCAGTGGCCTTGTTGTTCTGAACCTCTGTCATGGTGGGTGGTTCCCCAATGTCTTCTCTGATGGGACGTTGGGGAATGTGGCTGGCAATGTCTGGTTCAGCTGTGCTGTTGCAGTTGAAGAGTTCCTGGAAGTGCTCCTTCCATCAGGTGTTAATGGACTCATTGTCCTTCAGCAGCTCCTGCTTGTCCTTTGACAGGGGGTTTAAGCCATGGTTGCTTGGACCATAGATGGCCTTAGTAGCACTGAAAAAGCCTCTGGTGTCACCCGAATCTGCCAGTTGCAGGATTTCCACAGACTTTTCTGTCCACCAAGAGTTCTTAAGCTCCCTCGCCCATCTGTGAAGATCCACGTTGGCTCTGGAGTGAGCCACTGTTTTAGCCTTGCAGGTTACATCAATTTGCCAGGCACGAAAGGCTTTCCTTTTCCTGGAGATGAGTTGTTCTATCTTTGTGTCATTCTCATCAAACCAGTCCTGGTGTTTTCTGGACTTTGGTTCTGCAAAACCAAGGATGGTTTTGCATGTGTCGAGGATGGTGGATTTGAGCAGGCTCCAGTGCTTCTCAAAGTCATCAGGATATTCCTGTTGGAGGGTTTCTCCAAGAGATGCCTGAAGTCACTGCTGGGTGGCAGTTTCATTCAGGCTTTCAAGGTTCAGTCTTGCCCGGCTCTGCTTCTTCTGAACCATCCTCTTCCTCTTGAGTCTGATGGACATCGTGGAGCGGATGAGGTGATGATCTGTCCAGCAGTCATCTGGACAGACCAGGGACTGCCGTGACGTGAACATCACAAGATGTTCACGTCACGGCAGTCCCTGGTTCATACAATGACATAGTCAAGGAGATGCCACTGTTTGGAGCGGGGGTGTCTCCAAGATGCCTTAAATTTGTTTTTCTGGTGAAACAGAGTGTTAGTGATGGTGAGATCGTACTGAGCACATTTACTAAGAAGTAGAACTCCATTTGAGTTCATGTTCCTGAAGTCTTCCTTTCCTATAGTGCCCTTCCAGAGGTTTTGATCCTGGCTGACCCTGGTATTAAGTCTCCTAGGAGAATAATCTTATCTTACTTGGGGAATCTTGACAGTGTCTTGTTTAAGCAGGCATAGAAGGTCTCTTCTGCTTCCTCTTCAGAGTCTAAAGTAGGGGCATAGGCACTCACAACTGTTGCCATCTGGTTGTTGGAAAGCACCAGACGGATGGTCATGAGATGCTCACTGATCCCCACAGGGAGTTCAGACCCCCGGCTGATGATCTGGTTCCTGATGGCAAATCCAGCGCCATGGATCCTGGGCTCATCAGCAGCTTTTCCTTTCCAGAAGAAAGTGTAGCCACCCTTCTCCTCCTTCATTTGTCCTTCGTCTGCCCGTCGGGTTTCAGAAAGGGCAGCTATGTCAATCCAGTTCTCTTCGTTTCTCTAGCAATGATTGCGGTTCTCCTCTCTAGTTTGTCACTGGTTGCACTATCCACCAGTGTGCGCACATTCCAGGCTCCAAAATTCATGTTTCTAACCACATGTGGTGAGCCCTCTGGATGCGGTAATCCAGTCAGGAGGTTTGAGGTAGGTTATTTTTAGGGCACCTTTTCTAGCCCCTTCCCCAGGTAGGGTGAGCAGAGTGGATCTAAAGAGGGCTGTTCAGTCGTAGGTGCAGCTCCCGAAGGGCTCTTTCTACCTTGTTCTAAGAGCCCAGCGACTGAATCTAGCACCTACTGTCTGATATGCCAGCTCATGATTAGGGGCTTCCAGATCTTACTATCCTGCCCCCATCACCACTTGCCGGTTGCCATAGGACTTAATTTGGGATGTTAGGGTAGATTCCTTTTATGGAGGATGCATGTGCGTGACGTGAGGAGACTGGTGCACAGACAGCCACCACACAGTCCTCAACAGATCTGGGTCAGGATCCAGTGGCATGGAGTCCAAGACAACTGGGGGCCCATTTCTGCTGCAGCCTTCGTCCACCTTCCTAGCCGTTGTGATGCTTCCCTAAACTCACCCATTATCCTCCGCCTGTTCCACCGTTGAGGTCTTGGTTGGATTGCTCTTTGTCAGGGACCTCCCCCTTGACCTTACTGCCATGGGTGACTGACCCTACCAGCAGCATAGCTCCAGATGGCATTGCTCTCGGGATCTCCGGACCATGCAAGCTTTTCTACCATGACAAGGTGACAAGCCACGGAGAAGACACACACACACACACACACACACACGCACACACACACACACACACACACACACACACACACACACACACACACACACACACACACACACACACACACACACACTATGATGCCCTGATTACACTTTCTACTCTACGGTCTCTCAAACTATAATACTGCTCCGTCACAGTAAGTTCTACTTTGAGTAAATTAATGTATTGTGTATTGTTCAGCTACTGTGCAACTAATGTTTCAGTCCATTGAAATTGCAACTCATTTTCCCATGTTTACTTTAGCGTTGTCTAATTTTGTACATGTACACCAATTACCAAGTGGGATTTCCGGAACGCGACTGTGGAAGACAACACAAAGAATTATACTTACCGATGCAAGTCTGCCCATCTCTGGCGAACTGATAACCATCCACACACTCACAGCGGAAGGTTCCTGGCTGGTTGTTGCAGATGGAGTTGTAGCCGCAGCTCTGAGGATTCTCGCTGCACTCGTCAATGTCTGATAAGGGTAGGTTCAGAGCGTCACATACCTCTGCTATAACTGGCATATTTAGGTCAAGGTTCGTGCCACAATTACAAATTATCAGGAGCTTTGAAGTCCGGATCTGGATTTGTAATGACACCCTCTTTAAATATCTCAGAGGGTAATGGAGGAGACCTCAGTTAAGATTACCCAATTACAAATGTCTCTAAGATACCATCTTTTTGGTCTCTGGGAAACATCCTTCCTTGTTTCACTGTGTTGTGCCCTAGAGCTCATCCTGTCTGATCCCTGGCCAAAATAAAAGCCTGGTATGTATGTTTCTAGAGAAGGCTGGGGATGGAAACTGGATATGCTAACCTCTGATTGAATGTTTGGTCTTAGACCATGTGAAGGAAAGAGACATTGGCGCTGTTTACAGTGTGAGATTCCTTCACTAACACACAGTGTGTGTGTGTGTGGGGGGGGGCATCACAAGCTGCTAATGTGATGTGAATTTAAAAGTTGGAGCATCGAAAATGCAGACAGATTTATAATTTATAGATTCATGAGTTACATTTGAATCCAAAAGACAGTCCCTTCAAACAGATGAAATCTCCTACATCTCTAGGGATACCTACAACAGATCTGACCAGAAAATGAAGCGACCAACATTCTGAATGCCCAGCCCTATTTGTTTGCCCCAAATTGCTTGTTTTTTTCCCAAACTTTCCAGCCCCGTTCTTCACGTTAACGGGGTCTTGACATACCGTAGCACGTGTGGCCGTTGCCTCTGAAGCCGGCAGCACAGCTGCAGGTGAACTGGGTGCCCTGTCCCGGTCTGCAGACGGCGCTGGTGTCACAGCCATGTCTGCCAGTAAAGCATGGGTTCTCCACCGGCTGTTCTCCTGAGCAGGGAGCATGTATCAGGGAAAACAGCAGGCAGAACATCTTTATATTTGGACAAAGTCAAGGAGTGAAGTTTTTCCATTCTGGAATCACAAGGCGTGCCCATTTAGCCTTAAAACCGAAACCCGCCAGAGCTTTCTGTCATCTCTGCTACGTTTCTATTTATTACTACAAGATTATGGCAGGATGCCTTGGCTTTTTTTTGTTTTGGCTTTTCCCCCCCTTTTTCTCCCCAATTGTACTTGGCCAATTACCCTGTTTTCCAAGCCGTCCTGGTCACTGCTGCACCCCCTCTGCCGATCTGGAGGGGGGGGGGCTGCAGACTACCACACATCTCTTCCAATACATGTGGAGTCGCCAGCCGCTTCTTTTCACCTGACAGTGAGGAGTTTCCCCAGGGGGACGTAGCGCGTGGGAGGATCACACTTTTCTCCCCAGTTCCCCCTCCCTCCCGAACAGGTGCCCCGACCGACCAGAGGAGGCGCTAGTGCCGTGACCAGGAGACACACCCACATCTGGCTTCCCACCCGCAGACATGGTCAGTTGTGTCTGTAGGGATGCTTGACCAAGCCGGCGGCAACACGGGGATTCGAACCGGCGAGCCTCATGTTGGTAGGCAACGGAATAGACCGCTACGATACCCAGACACCCAGGATGTCTTAGTTTTGAATCCACTGTTTTGTATATGTTAAAATTCAACTCAAATATATCAAAGTTAAATCACTACTAGTAAAAATTGAAATTTCACATTTGAAACACCACATTTTCTCATGTAAGAATTACATTTCAACATGTAAAAATTCAACTATTACAGGTAAGAATTCAGGGCTTTGTCCCCATTCATTTCGCCGGGACGAATCATTTTACCAGCATAATGCAAATTTGAACACGTTGCTTCAATTCTACAGGAAAACTTCTATTTTGACATGCTTAAAATGGACTTATTACACGTTCACGTTGATTTCTTACCAGTGAAAATGTAATTACTACATGTAAAATCATTTACATGTAGAAATAAAATGTTTCCTTTGGACATGTAAGAATTATTTTTTTTCCCACCTGTAATAAATTTACTATATTATACAAAATCATACAAGTAAAGTGATTCCTGTCATGAACTCTTACCTGTAGTCACTGAATTTTCTTTCTTTCAAGTAAAATTTCAATTTGACATGTTAAGATATCCTTTTTTTTGCATGTGAAATTTCCATTTTTACATGTCAATATTTACAAAATAATGGATTAAAAGGCACAAAAAAAAAGAGGCTTACCTTAAAAGAAAATATACAATAAAAGTGAGTGGGCTGCTCACTCACAAAACATAATGTTGTGATACAAATCTGATTCACTATAATCACTGTTGCCGTTCTCCAATCACACCTAACTATTTTTTCCTCTTTAGCTGTAATGCAGATAGCCGTGGTCAGGATGTGCGCGCACATAAGGAAGGATGTGAACTTCAAACCAAAACAGGAAAGCTTATAAAGCAAAAATAACCCCAGTGACCTCACCATTTACATCCCCAATCTTGTTGCTCATAGCGAAGCGGATGAGTTGATTATTGGGATCGTACAAAACAAAGACCTGGTCCACGCTAAGCATCTGGGTGGCTGCAACTTCCCTGGAGGCCCTGTCGTGCTGGCAGCTTTGATAGGTGATGGTCTGGCGCCACTGATACGTCCTGGTCTCGGTGGAGCCGTCAGGCAGGCTCACCACGTACTCCCGCGTGGAGGATGAGGTGATCACTGAAGGGTAAAATAAAAGGGTTGAAAATACAAACTGATGGTTTATTCAATGGTACGTAAGTCTGCATCCACGCAGCATCAGAGGTTGAACGCTGTCAAAGAGCAAGGACGGTCTTTTCACAAATACCGGATGACAAACCCAAGAGCACCAACAGATGAAGAAGAGATGAACTACGAGAAGAAAAAAACAAAACAAAACAAGGAAAAACAACAACAGAACTACTAGCGTGACCCTCACACGCGCTACATCCCCCTGGTGAAACCCCTCACTGTCAGCTGAAAAGAAGCGGCTAGCAACTCCACATGTATCGGAGGAGGCATGCGGTAGTCTGCAGCCCTCCCCGGCTCTGTAGCGGGGTGGAGCAACGACAGGACAGCTCGTAAGAGTGGGGTAATTGGCCAAGTACAAATGACAATTGGGGAGAAAAGGGTGGGGGGGGACCTACTTCCTGGTTTGCCCTTCATTGTATAACAAAGTGTGAAAATTGATGCAATATACGTATATACCGCTCAAAAAGGAAATGCAAATAACACCGCTACATACAGCTGTATAGTGTAGCGGTGTTGTTTGCGTTTCCTAAAAAACCAGGAAGTACGTTTTCACACTGAAATGGGGGTAAGCGAATCCGGGCAAACGTTGGCAAGAGCTAGCTCCATTTTGAAAACATCCCGCAGAGAGAGAATCCACCCCATCGCCTCCGCCTAAGAGCATCGTGAACACGAACACTGACTGACAGCGAGGACGGGCCGATATAGATGCCGGCTTGGAAAGAACTCTCCTGATTGGTTGGAGCGGGTACCGAGAAAAGTTCTGTCTCCATTTACAGCACGCAGGGCGGCCACAGGGACCGTATTTTTTCCCGAGCTAAGCTACTTATTTGATAGCGGACGCAAATTTCAGTGGCGTTTCAGGGACACAGGAGACTACAACACACACACACACACACACACACAAATATATATATATATATATATATATATATATATATATATATATATATATATAAAGTTGTCTGAATCTGAATATATATATATAGCTAGCTAGCTAGATAGATAGATAGATAGATAGATAGATAGATAGATAGATAGATAGATAGTGCTGAAAAGGAAATTAAGGCTCATTACTTTGTAATATTGACAGAGCTCTTAAAACACAGGTAGACATCGCCCCCCCACATGCCACAATGGCCTCAACATAGCGACGACTCTTGTGTAGTGTGAAAGCGTTAGGGCTGTGTCTTACAGTTGTTGCTGTACTGGTAAATTTCAGAGTAGCGGTCAATCTGTACGGTGGAGCCACGGGGCACCTCGGGGATCCGGCCCTCCAGGGTCGTGCTCACCACCAGATGGTCGTGCTCATCGATGCCTTTGAACTCCTGCTTGATGATTAGTTTCTCATTCCTTGGCAGAAAGGTCACTTCAGCCTGCCGCACGAACTCCCCTCCTACAGAGGATACCGAGGGTGAATTTAGCAGAAAGACAAACACACTGCAGCCCTGAATGAACTTTGGCCTGACGTCCTCTCTCTAAGCTGAGGTAATGTGTGGGGAATTCAGCGGAACAGAGTAAGTGGAACTGCAGCTGGACAAGTCAAATCTGCTTGCAGGAGCATCGGCAGCGATGTACCAAAAGGCAAGCCTTGCTAGTGTTAACTGATCATCACAATCATCGCAGCAAGAATAATGCAGAACGTATTCAGACTGGACTTTAATGGGCCTAATGTTGTCACCGCTTGTCGCTCATGCTCCTCCGTTTTCGAAACGCACCAATCTTTCCCTCACCCACAATACTGAAGCCATTCTTATGGCCAGGCTGCTCCAGAGCAAAGGCCCATCCAATTACACTGCCAAGGCCCGACAGCGGCTGGAGGGAGGGGCCGAGGCTCTCCGGGATGTCACTGATCGCCACATAGGAGCGGCCATCGTTGACCACTACGTACGAGTGCAGATCATTGCTGGTGAACTCTACTGGAGATGGAGAGTTGCCCACGAAAACCTTTGCGTGCACTTTGCCGTTCATCCTCTGAGGCTTCCCTGCAAACACAAAGCAATTTTAATGTCGTCCCTCGGCGTTCTCAGTGCTGCGTCAAAATTCAGTGTAACAAATGAGGTTGTGTGCGTAGGCGCTTACCCTCTGCCACACACTGTATCCCGTTGCCGAAGAATCCAGGCCTGCAGTGGCAGCAGTAACCACTAGAGTAGTCCTTGCAGTCAGCGAAGTTGGAGCACTTTTGAGCATTGCTAGTACACGTCCCAAAGTTGTACGAAAACACTGGAAGGAGAGAAAATAGACGGGGTAAGTATATGCTCTTGGCCTCAACGGGAAAAGCAAACATTGGAAATTGCGGTTAAAAGCACTCGATAGAGAACTCGACTGAGCTCTGTCACAAACATGTGAGAGTATGGGCATGGTTTGTTCCACGCTCCTGTTGCCCCACCATCTACATTTATATCACCGTCTTCCACCACCACCACTTCAGGGTTCTGAGGGTGAAAGTCAGGCTGCTGGGGCTGGAACTGAACCGGGTGCACTAGGATCTGGCCATCCGGCTCATAGGAAGGGTACTCCACTTGTTCTGCATGATGCACAGGCCTCTCTGGGTCAACGGCCTCCTCGTAGCCCTCAGGGTCCCTCTGCTGAGAGCGATCGATAGGCAGGCTTGTGACCTCCCCAGGAGCCACGTTGGAAAAGTAGGGTGATGTTCCAATCTCATAAACCCATACACCGCGCATGCCGGAGTTGGTTTCCCTAGGATAGTGCGGTGAAAACACATTTTCAGACACTCAGCCCCCGTTCATCAAATGTTACCTAAACAGCGTTTCGAGGTGCCACTTACTCTGATAAAGCCCTGACTGATGCCTCATCCTCAGTAGTGATGCGGTAGTACGGTCCCTGACGGGAAACAATGAAGCCTTGCACCAAACCCTTACTGAAGACAGCCTGCATGACTGCAGTAGTGTCCCCTACTGGTGTGGAAGAAAACTGCACCCCATCCCTTGTGTAAAGCAGGATGGCATACGAGGCCGTCTCCAAGGATGCAATCACCAGCTGGAAGGTGTTTCTCTATAAAATAAACATCAGAATGAATATAACTTGGTTTTCATTTCGTGAAACACTGCCACATACCGAATGGCTAGGTAAAACTCACCCTCTTCTCTATTCCATCTCCCCCGTGTTGGGGCTTATGGGTGGCAACATCTACCCAAGTGATCACCACGGCATGGGTGGGATCTACTTCATCATCGTCCGGGAAAGCCCTATTAATGTGACTGGCCGCTTGTCGCAGGACGGCCGGACTGGTATCCTGACGGAAAAAAACTTTCCCCACACCATCGCTTGTGTCCAGATCTCCTTGCAAAGGTGCAATCATGCCGAACGCTGCTGGCATGCTGCCAAGATATGTCAACTCACTGGATGGCTGTGTTGTGGCAACAAAGCCGTTGGTGTTGATCTGAAATTAAAATCTTACAGTTAGTAATTGGAGCATCAAGGGCTCATACGACTGTGACACCGTATGGCTTTTGCCGATTTACTTGTGACTAAACTAGGATAGCATATCCAGAAACTCTTCCATGCCCCAGACAAACACGTTCTCATTTGACCCACTTCGATCTCTATTTCAAACTCATTAGACTAATGATCCGAGTCAGCTGCTGTGCCCTACAAAATCTCTAATGAACAAACAAGATGTCATTTAACAAGGGGTTTCACACACTTGAGCCACGGACACATGCAGGGCTTGTAAAAAAAAAGAAGAAGCAAGGTTTCTAGTCAGTCAAGAGCGCACACTGCGTAAGGGGCTCCTCAGCTTCCGGAGCGGCCAGGGGAAAACAAGAGTACAATTCCAGGCCAGAGCCACACAGTTTCCTGTCTTAGCCCCTGATGGCTAGCTCCAGAAATCCCAAAGATTGTGCTCTAATCTTCATTACGGGAACTTCCTGCCAATAGGGAAGATAAAGCTGGGAAAATGATCAGTGACTCTGATACGCTGCGCGTTTGCTGCAACTTTTGAGAAATCAGTAAAGTCAATATCCATAAATGTTCACTCCCAGATCTGATATCTAAATCACAACTGGAAGGGGGGGGAAGGGGAATCAGACAGACGTCGCTAATTATTACAGATCTTTTCCCCCCCACGAAACGACAGCTCTTATGTCTGGCACCAGCATTACTGTCTCCCCGCAGGCCATAAATGGTTCAGGGCTCGCGCTGTCTGGATCTCGTATTAAAAACCATGAATGTTCAAATCCTGCAGGCCTTTTTGGGAGCACCGAGGAAATATTTTTGTGGTGAGTGGTGCGAGGTGGGCTGGGTGCTTAGACGGCATGAGGAACAAAAACAAGAGGCGGCTGCGTCTGTTGGGATGCCCTTAAGAAACGACTTGCTTACTCTCTACCTGAGGCTCCGGCTGAAACCGTGACTGTGGCTAGCGTAGGACGGTTCTCTGTCCGCATGATGAGGTCGACCATAGTGCTATATGGCAGCCAGCAATGATTTTGTTGCTCAAGGAGAAAGGACCTCCGACTGAGTTTATTCATAATGAGAACTTCACCGTACTCATCAAGAGCGGTGATAAAAGCCTGTTGATTAGAAACACAGATCCCATTAAATCCAGTACAGTGTCACTGACATCTCTCTCCGAACACAAGGGGTACGCGCTGAGCTGGGATTTTTCCAAGGAAAAAACAGCCTTTGGAATAAACCACCCCTTGATAGGGTATCCACACAACTGAGGACACAAGCCAAAGCGGGATGGTGCAGGGGAATAGCGGTGCATAAAGGGTTATTTGTCTCCTCGACACAATACTGCAGCTTTGAGCCAAAGGTTGCCTTTGCTCCGCATCAAAGGCAACGAGCCTTTCAACATGCTGCCAACGGTAGGCAATAAATCACACAATAGCTTCAATATGATGGATATAATACGATGTTATTGATTACTTTTCACACACAAAAAAAAAATCTCTTGACTGAAAAGTCATTCCTGATCGTTTCGCTCGGGTCAGAAAGTTTCCAGAGACCGGAGCATCTCTTGTCAGGACTGAGACAAAACTCTGAGGACGACCTGAATGATAGGGACCGCTCGAGCAGCCACGATATAGACCCCCCCCCCTATAGCGCCCACCCTCCCCTCGGCCACTACCCCGAGAGCCGTGGGAGTTGGGTACGGGCTGCAAACTCAGACCCCTCGTAGTATGTCAGTACTTTGGCCCTCGGTCAACGGTAAAAACGACAACCCCCCCCCCCCCGAGGGAAACCTCAAGAATGCACGGCCACACACATTCCACACAAGTATCGCGGGCGCTGCGATAAAGCAATCAGCATTTCCAAACAGGGGGGGGGGGAAGAAAAGATACGCGCAACGCCCTACATAGCCTGTGTCATTGTTCAACTTTGACGTCCACTTTCAGTGAGCAGCAGGTGAAATACGCCCCCCCTCCCCTCTTCTCCCCCCCCCTCTTTTTCCCCCTATGGTGTGTCGGGATCTTGGTTCCCTCGTATCTGCGCAATTGCGCGTAAGAGGAATATTCTCCCGTCTACGTATGTAGCCGGCTTACCCGCGCGAGCGCCGCATTCCGTTACTTTGTTTCAAAGTGACAGCGGGCCAACAAACGGGGGGGGGGGAGTTTAGGAGAACTTACGAAGATGCTGTCGAACGTCCCATCATAAAACAAAACGGGTCCGTCCAAGTGGAGCTGGTGCGTCTGGTCGTTCCCCCTCTCCAGGAGCTGGTCTCTGGCGCTCTGGCCGAACGGGAAAAGTTGCCCTCTTGTTATACAGCGCACCGGCGCCACGAGTCCCAGAAGAGCCACGAACACGGTCCGTACGTGGTGCTGACAAGCCATCGTTAACGTTGCACAAGGCCTTTCCCCGAACCAGGTAAGAGGACCGACTGGCGCACAAGCCCTTCTCCGATGTACAGAGTTGTCGGTTCAAGTTGGAGTGGGCGGAGTTCTGAGCGGTGCGCCGGCGAATATCGCATCCCCAAAAGAATGTGTAGTATCCCCCCCACCACACACGCGCGCGCGCGCGCACGCACGCACACATATCTGCGGCGTCGCGGCAACGCGCATGAGTTCACTTAAAGGGGACCTAGAGTAGATTTGAATTTCACCTAGGGAAATGGAAAAATAGCGACGGGTAGGTCACTAAGTTGACATTTAAAGCTACTGTAACGGGTTATTTTGTTGCCCGGTGCGGGATTCGATATGGGTGTGGTGCACCACAAGGCGACATCACTAACCGCTCGGCTAAACCCGTTAGCTAGGGGCTAACGTGTCTTATTAGTAGTTTACAGTCGTCACTCTCCCCGGAAGCGCGCCCTCGCGCTTTGTTCTTCCCGCGCTCCGAAGAGACTTCTGAGGATCTGCACACTTCCGGGTCCCACCGCTGCCACCAATGTAACCGGTTATTTTGTTGCCCGGTGCGGGATTCGATACGAGGTATCCTGTACCACAAGGCGACGTCACTAACCGCGCGGCTAAAGGGTCAGACCCGTTAGCTAGGGGCTAACGTGTCTTATTAGTAGTTTACATTTGTAAAAAAAAAAAGAAAAGAAAAGGGGTTGATAATCTAAAAACAGTAGCTTATAAAAAAAAGAGTAAATTAAGAATAGTCAAAAATATGTTCCCCGTAGGGCCGTATCCGTATGGGATACGAATTCGTATGGGGATACGGTATTTAGCAGCACACGGGGTGAATTTAAAACGACCAAGAGATTTCTGCCGAGGACACTCTTTTCTCTTTTTCTTTTAAATCAAACGATATGAGATGCTCGACCCTCTCGCTCCAGCCCAGTTAGCGTTACAGTCAGATTTGGACTTGTAGGCTTGAGCTGAGGGGCACGTTTCATCGTTCTGTGCTTGGTCCATATCGTTTAGACCAGTGGTTCTCAACCTTTTTGGGGTCCTGGACCCCCTGCGTATTTTTGATCTACCCTGAGGACCCCTCCACCTGATCTTGGGGGAGGGGGGTTGCAATTTGATAGAAACAGTAGAAACTGCATTTTAGCATTTTGCATTATAGCATTTATTCACTCTTTGGGGCAAAAATAAGAGCTTTCAGTTGTAACTTAGATATAGTTAACAAAACAGAATATGTATTCAGTAACTTTCAGATATATGTAACAAAACAGCATATGTATTCAGTAACTTTCAGATATATGTAACAAAACAGCATATGTATTCAGTAACTTTCAGATATATGTAACAAAACAGAATATGTATTCAGTAACTTTCAGATATATGTAACAAAACAGAATATGTATTCAGTAACTTTCAGATATATGTAACAACAGAATTTTTATGCAGTAACTTTTAACAATGCAAACGGGAGCGAGATCTCTTATTAAAATACAATAAAGTACACTTGTGAAACAGATGTAATTAGAGAAAAAGTCCCGTTACCCTTTATAGTTTAGGTAGATAAAGGTCTCAGTCACGTTTGAGTAAAATAATCCTATTACTATAAATGTCATAGGATCTTTTTTTTTTAAAGATATTTTATTTTCACGGACCCCTTGCAATTACACCACGGACCACTAGGGGTCCGCGGACCCCCGGTTGAGAAACACTGGTTTAGATAATCAAGGAAGTGGGAGATGTCTCAAGCTGGGCTGATGAGGATAGAACGGGGCCTTCTCTGTCATAACGTGCCCTTTAGTGACGAGGAGGACACGAGCGTTGCCCATAGGCTACATAGGTTACTAAGCAGTCCATTCAGATTGGGCGGTTCGGTATAAAACACGTCTTGTTGTGGGAGGGTTCAGTTCTCCATAGGGACAACACTGGAACTGTGTGTCTCTTGCATTGGGAACTTGGACAAATGCCAAGGGGCCATGGACATCAGAGGATGGACTAATTCCAGTCAGTAGGGCCCCGATGGCCATTTAGATTGAAACGTTATATAAATGATAATATCACAAGGCAACGTACCGCACAGTAATGATGTGAGGCGAGGGGTTTACAAAGCGGACCCCAGAGAGGGACGAGCTTGGACTGCTGTTGGACAGTGTTGCTAAAGCAGCAATACTCTCACGCATTTATAAAACATAGTGTTACAACATATGTAATAACCAGCCACAATAGGCCCGTCCGCTATTATTCCTACCGAAACAGCTTCAGATCTATTGAGGCTGTTGTCAGATGTAGACCCCTAAATCCCAGTCAAAACAGAGTGAGCCGGTGAATCTATAGCCTACTTTCATGTTTTCAAAAAAGGTTAATTTTCTTGAATATACGTTTGTTTGGTTGTTTTTTGACACTGTTTATTGTAAATTGTCTTATTTCCTATCATCGTGTGTGCCTCGCTGGTGGATTCCTGTATTTTAGGACAGTCATGAACGGTTCCACACCAGCCCCCTTCATAGCTTATCCTTCCCGAACACGCGCCGAGGCTGCCACCTGCTGGTCACTAGTGGAACAAACCGCTCTCGTAATGACATAAGATGTGTACGTATCTCGAAAGGTTGGACCGATCGGTGCTGAGCTGAGGAGTACACTGTTTTATTTTTTTGCTTTGTGACATTATTTGTAGAAATAGCTTACATTGTTCCACACCCCCCCCCCCACTGGAAATTATATATACTTACTACGCCTCACTCGCTGTATAACTGGCCAGCAGGGCTTGGAGGGTGGTGTTATATGCGAGATTACGTCAGAGACGGTTCAGAACGGCTGTTAGACACGCCATGTGGACGGTGTTGCTTGGATTAGAAATAACGGGGGGAAATGAGCTCTAGTGGAGCGAGTCTGTTTGACTGTGGTCTAATATGGCCACGGTGGGGGTGGGGGGGGAGCAGGTTCGATTCGATAGAAGTGTGAACATAATAATCACTTTGCTTCACTCTTCCCCTCCACGTGTGTGTTGCTTCGATTTGAACCTGCTCATCCGTAAAACAACAACAACAACAACAACACCGGAAATGCAGATGCACATCATGTTCTTGGATTTTTTGTGGCAGGCTGTTGAGATCTCTCCCAGTGGTGGGGGTGGTGGGGAATGATGGATATACTGGTGGAGTCAGAGTTAAGCTAGACTGACCCGTGTCTTTGGCTTTCTTCTTGTTCACATGCCCGGGGTCCTGTGGGGGTGGAGGGGTGGGGGGGAATAGCCTGCTACCAACCATAACAAGCTCTGCTGAAGTTTGTTATCGGAACAGGAGTTCCCCTCTGCGTGCTGAGCCGACGCTAAGTGACGTCATCCTCTGCTGGCTTTATAACGTCTGACCCCGCTCTGAACCCTACCTGATGAGGACACGTTTCAGATATTTCACATGAAGGACTTGGCGGCGGCTGCAGAGTTAAGAGCACAATGTCCCCTGTAGATTTTAATCAGGGCTCGTAGACGGTGGATGATTGACAGTCGAGACGAGGCGTGGTGGTGGCCGTGAACATGATTGACAGCCACGAGAACTGTCCCAATCACATTAGATAAAAAAAACAAACATTAAAAACAATACCTAGTTGGCTGCCAATAAAAGCGGGAGTGTCCGGAACTGCGCCCCCTGGAATCCCGAAGAAACCAGCTAGACAGCAGCCCCACAGGTCCCCTTACTCGCCACAAGTTCGAGGGCTTACACGCGGTACCCCTCACCCAGAAAGTAGACGTATTCAGACAGAAATCACCCAGATACCATTTGGAGGCAGTATTTAATGGCTGCTGACCGACAGGCGCTGAAAAACACTTTTGTGTCGTAATCATTTGCATTACACAACTAAATTATACTCGACGTGTTTGAGCAGATTTTCATCTCTCGGTGTTTGAAGGGGGCGGCGCCCTGGCCCCCCGTGCTGGCCAGCCGGCCGCCCCTGAGACACAATGTATCCATGTAAAGTAGCCGGTGCAACAAATAAACGCAGCTTCCGCATAGGACGCGTTGGATCTAACGTAGCAAATTTTACAATGTCACTTCCACGAATTTTGAAATGACGTAAACACTTTTTTTTTTTTGGACAGTCTTTTTAAACGCCATCGCCACAGACCGGAGGTGGAAAAATGGAAGCGTGTTCGGAGGCTCCCGGGGGGGTCCCAGAGGAGCGGGTGGGAAGTCCCAGGAGAGGGTTAAAGGTGCAGCGGAGTGCGTCAGCTGATGCGTCGCGTCACGTCAGGGATACGGAAGACGGGGATGGATGGGAGCGTGTGTGTGTGTGTGTGTGGGGGGGGGGGTGACGGTCCCAGCTACGGCCATTACCTCCCCGCCCCGCTCTCCTCCACACAGACGGCTCTTTCTCAACGCTGATCATGTGCCTCAGCCTCCGGCTTTCTCCGAGCTGCAGCGGCGGCAGCAGGAAGTTCACGTCCTCTTCGAGCCGGCTCTTATTTTCTCCCTGCTCCTGACAGCAACACCGCCCCCCTCCACCACCACCACCACCACCACCCCTACCTCTTTTCACACTCTTCCTCTCCCGTCTCATTGTCTCCGCCTCTGTCACACACAACAGGCTGCCCGGGTCCGGCGGCACCGTCTCGTCGCGGCAGAAGTGTGTATGGTGCGGCGTGTGAGGGGGGCGTGGGGGGCAGGAAGGCAGGCAGGACCAGGGAGTTAGCAGCGAATACCGGGACGGTCCCCTCCTTACACCCTCCTAGCACCCCGCCGCCCCGTTTTTTTTTGCTTCCTTCTCCCCCCCCCCCCAAGTCCGGCAGCGCTACGGTCATGGAGGCCCCGGTTCGGGAGAGGGGACCGTCACCGGGGGACGGACGCCTGCTTCCCCCGACCCTCAGCCCGGCCGTGCCTACCTACGTCACGCTGGGGCTGACGGTGGTCTACACCGCCTTCTACTCGCTGCTGTTCGTCTTCGTCTACGTCCAGCTCTGGCTGGTGCTGCGCTACCGGCACAAGCGCCTGAGCTACCAGACGGTGTTCCTGTTCCTGTGCCTGCTGTGGTCGGCCCTGCGCACCGTGCTCTTCTCCTTCTACTTCAGGGACTTCGTGACGGCCAACACGCTGGCCCCCTTCCCCTTCTGGCTGCTCTACTGCTTCCCCGTCTGCCTGCAGTTCTTCACCCTCAGCCTGATGAACCTCTACTTTGCACAGGTGAGTGGGCTCGGGTGTGGGGGTTCACCTGTACCTTACTCCCTCTCTCTCTCTTCTGTTTAGTGGTACAGGTGCACCGCTCTATGCATCTGCGTGCGACGTTAAACAACGCGTCGACGTGCACGTGCGCGTTACCCCCCACTGCAGAGAGGAGGGTGCACTGTGAGGCAAATCCGGCGCACCGGTCATGTCGAGGCTGAAACCCTTCGTCGTTGCTTGATGGAAAATGAAATTTCGCAAGGTCTGCTTTATTGCGACCGGAGAAAAATATTGCAGTGCGCGTGACAAACGACTTCCTGGACAGACTCCCTTATTTCCCTCCTCTAAAATCCCCCGAAAGTTTGCGAGAGTGGAAGATTCTTTGCCAGTGGAGCGTTGGAAGGTAAAAGCTGCATATACCTGGGAGACGGTGTACCGCCTTTTCTACTCTTTAGTACTGCAATACACCGTGCAAGAGAAACACTCCAAAAGTACTGCAGGGTGGACTTATGGTCAATGTCTGCACGCTATCCTGGTTAGGCTTGTATTCGTATGTGAGTTTTGACATGGGGTATATGGGGGGGGGGGTCAGAAAACCCCCCAAACTATGACAGGTTATTACCACTGGAATGCAGATGCACATTAAGTTATTCAGTGATTGAGCAATTTCCAAAAGCACATCTCAGGTTGTACAGAACGACTACGCACAGGTGACCTGCGGTTCAGCCCCCTGCAGCCCTTTCTGCTTGCTGCACATCTCAGCCCGGTGGCTGCTGCCACGACACCCCAACAGGAGCTCTGCCGTAGACAGTCTAACTGGTTTATGTCGTGTGCTGCTTCAGCATCGCACATACGAGTGTGTTGTCGTGCGTTACCCTCCCAGTTATAACACCGCCAAAGGTCGGTGAAGGATATTCGTGTTTCTTCTTGTGTCATCCAAACGGTGACACGTTCTTCAGCTCGTTTTGTAACCTCGTCTGCAGGGTTGTTTCTGGGTGTAACCTGTGCTGGTGTGAGCGAAGGATGAGCCGCGGTGGCAGGACACACAAAGCAACACACCTGGCCGTGTCCGCACTGTGAACACGGCTATTTTAAACACACAGGTTCCCCTTTCGGCAGAAGGCCGGGGTACTCTCCTGAGGGGAGAATACAGAAGTGAAACGAGCTCGCACAACGTCATGACACAGTGATGTGCTTTCTTCCTGCAGGTTGTTTTCAAGGCCAAATCAAAGTATGCACCAGAGCTTCAGAAATACAGGTAAAAAAAAGAAAAAAGAAAAAGGGGGGGGGAGGGAGGGTTAAAGTCAAAAATTACACAATAGAAGCAGTTTTGTTTGTTCCGAAGTTCAATTTAGACGGGTTTCTGTTTTGCTAGGTGTGAATACTGCTGGGTACGAATACTGCCGAGGTGTGATCTCAAAATAAATCGGGGCAGGAAATGTAACGCAGCCGTCCCGCGGTGTCAAGTGTGCGCTAGCACATTTTCTCAGGATGTGTACAGTCATGTGTCACTAACACTGTTTGTCTCCGCTGCCGTGACCCGGTGCCCAGGCTGCCCCTGTACCTGTTCTTCCTGTTCATCAGCCTGCTGTTCCTGGCAGTCAACTTGGTTTGTGCGCTGCTGGTGAGGATGTCCATCGCGGAGGCCCGGACCATTGTTCTTGTGAGGGTCGCTATCAACGACACGCTGTTCGTCCTGTGTGCCGTCTCGCTCTCCCTGTGCCTTTACAAGATCGCCAAGATGTCTCTGGCCAACATTTACCTGGAATCCAAGGTGATCCGGCACTTCCCCCCGTGCACCGTATGCAGAATATTTTGAAAAGCTGGATAAGGAAACGGTAGAGATGCATTCTGGGTTAAAGGCCTTCCTTTTGGGTTGCGAGTTTGATTTGTGGTTCTGAAATTGTGTTAAGTCTTGCACACGCCATACAGCTCTTCTCTGCATAGTAGCCGCCCTTCACCGCTTAAATTCCCGCTTTACATATAGTGCAGTGTACATATTGCTGCTGTGTGCTTGTAAATGCACGAGGAACGGCACCAAATCACTTGTTTTTGTGTCAATGCCGGTCTCATTTCCAACAACAGCGTGACCGAGATGAAGTACCTTAAAAGTGAACGCTTGAATAGTTGGGATCTTTGGAAGGGTTTCATTCCAAAACACCGTTCCCCTGAAATTCATGACCAAATCCTTAAAAACACATCTTTAAAATCACCTCGGTGATGTGCCGTCAACAGTATTTCATATCACATCGTTCTGCTAGAGTTATCACTTCCACCACACAGCTGGACTTGTGACTTTCGTTTTGGTATGCATTGAATTTTAACAGGTTGGGTTTGTCTGCGTTAACCGTCTGTGCAGGGAACGTCAGTGTGCCAGGTGACGGCGATAGGCGCCACCGTCGTCCTCTTGTACACATCCAGGGCCTGCTATAATCTGGTGGTCCTGGCTCTCTCCAACAACAGAATCAACTCCTTTGACTATGACTGGTACAATGTCTCCGACCAGGTAAGACGCCAAAGGCTCAAAAGCTGTAACGTCAGTGTGAAAACCGACCAACGCTGGTGTTAGGAAGTATTTTATGTAATGCTGTCTGCTAGGTCTGAGCCAAAGTGTTGATGACTGAGGTTTTCGGTGTTTCGAGCGGATGCAGGGGCGGTCAGTACTCGGATGCTAGGACGTTTAGATGAGCTTGTCGGGGGCATTGAGGGCCAAATGCAATAACACAACTGTACATCTGTGATGAGTGTTGCTAACCCTGATAACCGCCATGACTCACCTGCTCTCAGTGAACATTTGCTCTTAGCTTCAAAACTAAATCTCTATGTGGAAGTTCTCCCCCAAAATAGCACAAAGGACAGTTACATCAGATGCGTTGCATAGATGTTTATAATGTATTGCATGTTTTTCTCGCAGGCAGACCTGCGGTCGACTCTGGGCGACGCCGGCTACATAGTGTTTGGAGTGATCCTATTCGTGTGGGAGTTGCTCCCCACGTCTCTCGTGGTTTTCTTCTTCAGAGTGCGGCAGCCTACTCAAGACATGGCGAGTTCACAAACTTATGACCCCCCCCCCCCCCACACACACACACACGTCATACTCGGGAATGACATTTTATATTTCCGCATAGATTCTTACCGAATAGATGAGTTTCGATTTGACTACCTTCTTGTTTTTGTCTGGACCATCATTTTGTCAGAATTCCAGCTAGAACCAAAAAGTAACTTTTATTTCGTTATCAATTAGTTCAGCGTGGTAAGGTCAAAGTTGGATATTTTTTGTTTGTGTCGACAAAATTAACACTGTTTTTGTTGGACCTGGCTTGGCTTGCAGAGTGGCTCGGGAATTCCAGGTCACGTCTTCTCCTCAAGGGCCTATTTCTTTGACAACCCACGGCGCTATGACAGTGACGATGACCTGGCATGGAGCATTATCCCTCAGAATATCCAAGCCAGGTAAGGATAAGGTATGTCTCCTGATACCATCATCTAAACCTCAAGAAGCATTGCAGGGCTCCAGACTAACTTTTTAAATTGGTTGCACTGGTGCAAGCGGCACAGTGGCACAGTGGTTAGCGCGGTCGCCTCACAGCAAGAAGGTCTTAGGTTCGAACCTCAGGGTTGTCCAACCTTGGGGGGGGGTCATCCCAGGTCCTTTCTGTGTGGAGTTTGCATGTTCTCCCCGTGTCTGCGTTTTTTTCTCCAGGTGCTCCGGTTTCCCCCCCACCATCAAAAAGACATGCATGTTAGGGTTAATACTCCTGTCTGTGCCCCTGACCAAGGCGTGGCAAGACGAACGGGAGTTGGTCCCCGGGTGGTGCACGGCAGCTACCCACTGCTCCTAGCTACACAGCCAGGATGGGTTAAATGCAGAGGAAGAATTTCCCCACGGGGATTAATAAAGTAATAAAGTAAAATAAATAAAAATAAATTTTGAGGGGTTGTTGCCAGCATGTACCTGAATGGTGTAAAATATGGTCCTTTAACCAACCATGAATCAATTCTGAATTTGTTTAAATCGTTTTAAATTTTAAAGATTAATGAAATTTAAAAAAAGTCACACTGTTAGTGTAAGTTAACACATTATTGCAGAGTTTCTTGTAAACTAGTTTAAGCAGCAATATGATTTTGCATCTTGAGCTTAACACTGCCATCTATTGGTTTGATTGGAAAAGACAGTTTCCACATGGCACAATGCTCCATTTAACTACTTGTTATAGACAGCAGAAGCTATGTAAAGCATTCAAACTTCAAGGAGACATTTTTGAAACCGAACAAGTGAAAATCACAGTATTCAAACATAAACTCTTTGAACTCAGATGATTATATGAGTTGATATTGTATACATCATGCAAAGCACACATTTAGAAGTAGATTTTGCAAATTCGAGTTATTGGCAATGTAATGTACTTCACTTTTGATATTTGACTATACTCATGTAAACTACCAATAAGACACGTTAGCCCCTAGCTAACGGGTCTGACCCTTTAGCCGAGCGGTTAGTGACGTCGCCTTGTGGTGTAGCACACCCCGTATCGAATCCCGCACCGGGCAAGAAAATAACCGGTTACATTGGCGGCAGCGGCGGGATCCGGAAGTGTGCAGATCCTCAGAAGTCTCTTCGGAGCGCGGGAAGAACAAAGCGCGAGGGCGCGCTTCCGGGGAGGGTGACGACTGTAAACTACTAATAAGACACAGAAAATAACCGGTTACACTCATATCTCGATGAATGAATACCACGGAATGTCTGGATTACAGCAATAAGCGCGTCTGTCAACGACATTTCCAGAGACAACACGGTTTTCAATCCAATTCCGTCTTATTTCTACCGCGCTTTAACAAAGCGTCAGTCACAAAGGCACTTTACAGATGTACCCACAACGTGGAGGAAAAGAACTTGAGGCATCCGTTTTAGTTTGGGGGTATTAACACATTAGCCCCGACAACAGCGAGGCTATTCATATTGTAACCGGTTATTTTCTTGCCCGGTGCGGGATTCGATACGTGGTGTACTGCACCACAAGGCGACATCACTAACCGCTCGGCTAAAGAGTCGGACCCGTTAGCTAGGGGCTAACGGGTCTTATTAGTAGTTTACAATATGAACTGTGTGTCACATTATAAGGACTTTTGTGTTTGTGCGTATTTCTTACCGTCTCCAGGTAGTCCAGCTCCAGGTAGTCCAGCTCCAGGTATTCCAGCTCCAAGTATTCCGTTAACGGAGACGTTGTCTTGCGTGTAGCCTGCAGCCTGTCTGTTAGCCAGCTAGCAAGCTAGCTAAGGTTCGCTCGTGCGGTCGCGTAATATGAGGCAATATTGAGCGACGTGACGCAAACGCGACAAGCTGCGCATTGTTCGGAAGCAAATATATGGAGACTTTCATTCACACTGGTTTTACCATTCGTCCTTAATCACTTCCACAAGTTCTAAAGACTCACCCGGGGCCCGCGCACACACAACGTCAATAATATATCGTAACGTGCACGGATAAGAAGACCCGCTGGCCGCTGGCTGGCGGGTCTGACCCTTTAGCCGAGCGGTTAGCGATGTCTCCTGCGGCGCGGGCGATACGGGTTCGCTTCCCGGCCGCGGCACTTCCTGTGGTTGCGTTGTCCCCCGAATCTGCTACAATATGCGGTAGTGTCACATGACAGGGGCAAAGGGCATCGCCTTGCGTCACTTTTTTTGTGTTACGGCTCTCTGTCCCACGGAGGGATGCCTGTCAAAAAGTAATAAAAGTTGGCGTCCGGGTGGCGTGGCGGTCTGTTCCGCTGCCTACCAACACGGGAATCGTGCGGTTCGAATCCCCGCGTTAACCTCCGGCTTGGTCGGGCGTCCCTACAGACACAATTTGGCCGTGTGTCTGCGGGTGGGAAGCCGGATGTGGCCTGGGCGCTGCACTGGCGCCTCCTCTGGTCGGTCGAGGCGCCTGTTCGGGAGGGGGAACTGGGAGGAATAGCGTGATCCTCCCACGCGCTACGTCCCCCTGGCGAAACTCCTCACTGTCAGGTGAAAAGAAGCGGCTGGAGACTGCACATGTATCGGAGGAGGCATGTGGTATATGGTGGTATGTGGTTGATATACTATATCCCCTTGCGTACGTACCGGTATGCTGTACCTCCCATCTCGACCGGGTGAGGGGGCTGACAGGCCAAGAACCCGGACCACCTCCATCAGCAGGCACTCCTTCCACCAGTGGCTCGGCTTCCTGCACTGCCAGCACTCCTGGCCTGATGCTCCGAGGAGCACCCTGTGGGTCAGGGAGGGCAGAGGCTGGAGCTGGCCCCTGTAGATTAGGGAAGAGGGAGGGATTAGATTTGGGATGAGGTGTGGAGAGTATGGGCTGCTGCGTGGATGTGTGTGTGTGTGTGTGTGTGGCTGCTGGTGTGTGTAGTTTTCTCCTCAGGGCTGGGATAGGGCTGGCTCGCCACATCGATCCCAGGTGGGAAGGGCAAGGTGGTCTTCTGCCGTGGCCATGACCCTGGCCAGGTCATCAGGATGGTGGCACTGGTCCCCGTCGGCTTTCACAGGGGGCAAATAAGCGACAAATTGCTCCAGTGCCACTTGGTGGATGATGTCGTTGATGTCCAGCGGACCTGGTCGTAACCGCTATCTCACCATGTCAAGGAGCTGCTGCGCCAGGATGAGGGGGCACCCGGCGTTCTCCAGGCAGAGTGTCCTAAACCGGTGTTTCTGGCGTAAGTCCCACCCAGTCCAGGACAGTTTACCTGATGGCTCAGTATTATCCCTGGGAGGACCCCAGTAGGTGGTGCGTGGAGGCTTTTGCCTCCACACAGCCCATTCCTCCTCTGGCCACCCGCATGCCAACGCCGTGCCTTCAAAGATGTCTCAAAATGCCACAGGGTCATCAGTGCTTGTCCTCTTGGGGAGGTTGATCTGGGGCCAATGAGTCAGAGAGAGAAGCGTCCAGATCATCCCCGCAGGCAGCTGAGGGGGAGCACAGCAGTTCCCTCAGGAAAGCCTGGTCTTCTGCCTGCTGAGCAGCCAGCTCCTGCGGGGCTTGGGTTTGCCGGTGCTGCATCCGGACCTGGCTCTCCTGGAGTTTGGCGATTCGGTGGAGGACTCACCCCAGTGCAGACTCCATCTCTGTTCTGCACCTGTAAAGGCCACCACTGTGGCAAGATTTGCCAGTGTGTGTGTGTGTGTGTGTGTGTGTGGGGGGGGGGGGGGTTGAGAGATGGAGGATGGACACAGCGGAAACACAGGCTTTCATTTATTAATACTATTTATAAAGGTAATTGTCTTTTTCTGTACACTGCATGGGCTGGTGCTCAGCGGTGCTGGAGTGTCTCTCTGGAGCTTTCTCTTTTTCCAATTTCATTCCGTTTCCTTTCTCTCCATTTCGCCTTTCCTAATCTGATGGCAACTCTGTTCTTTATTGTCACCTTTTGCACAGTCTGACCAGGGGCTATGTTGCTGATCTAAAACAAAGAGAATGGGTTGAGTTTTCTTTCACATACTCTATCCTTAATCCCTCACTGTAACTTCCCTGCAGTCCGAGGGTACAGGCCGAGAAGGGATGTCAGTGTGTCAGTCCGGGACCCAGCTTTACTGCAGAATAGAAGGAGCAGGTTGTTCAACTCGAGCACCTGAGGCTGACAATCAATCAGCCTCGCAGTCGCATCTGCTCCCCAACGGCCCACACCCTCTTTCGCTCCACTTGCAGCCGAGGCTAAATCACGCCCCACTACCGCAAGACCACTGTCAAGATTGTTGTCAAGCTGCTGCCTCGTCACCATTCCTGTTCCCTTCAAATTAATGCGCCTCATGAAGCCTCTCTAGGCTGATGTTGGCAGGCTATATACACAGAAGTCTGATCAAAACCATTTTAAATGGTTATTTCCTAGCAGTTTGACTAGTTTAGTAAGGTAAAGCTGTGTAATAAGCGTGATAATCCCCCCGGTTCTGTATGAATAAAAGTATACTCACGTATCAACTAATGAATCTCAGATGATTTAAAGAATACCGTTGGGCATACCTTTTAAAATGTGGACATGGGGCGTCCGGGTAGCGTGGCGGTATATTCCGTTGCCTACCAACACAGGGATCTTAGGTTCGAATCCCCGTGTACCTCCGGCTTGGTCGGGCGTCTCTACAGACACAATTGGTCGTGTCTGCGGGAGGGAAGCCGGATGTGGGTATGTGTCCTGGTCGCTGCACTAGCACCTCCTCTGGTTGGTCGAGGCGCCTGTTCAGGGGGGAGGGGGAATAGCGCGCTCCTCCCACGTGCTACGCCCCCTGGCGAAACTCCTCACTGTCAGGTGAAAAGAAGCGGCTGGCAATTCTACATGTATCGGAGGAGACGCGTTATTCTGGATCCCACCGCTTGTCTGGGCAAGACACGCCCTGCGTAGCATCCAGGCGCTAGGATTCCAGGAAGATCCACCCCTACTCTGCCGCTGATTAGCTAACCTTACACCTAACTCCGCCCTAACCCTAACCTTAACCAACCCAACCAACGGAGGCAACGAGTACTGGCCAATCAGAGGCAGAGTGCCCAGAAAAGCAGTGGGATCCATAATAATGCGGAGGAGACATATGGCTCGAAAGAGTGGGGTAATTGGCCAGGTACAATTGGGGAGAAAAGAGGAGGGGGGGAATCAAGCAACAACAAAAAAAAAAAGTGGACATAACGGCTGTTTTTTCTCCCCAGTTTGGCTGCTGACAGTTGTGACTGGGGGAGCAGAAGCAGCAGCATCTCTGCCTACACTGGCGCGGAGGAGTCTCACCACTTCCCTCCGCCTCCAGAAGAGTTGAACCCCTACTGACGGAGCTCCCGCTGACTCCCTCTGACCTGTAGCTACTTTATTTTTCTCACTGATGACCTGAGGCCATCAGGCTGAGGCCCATAGGGGTGAAAGGTCACCCCGGACTTTCTGTTTCGTCAAGAAACGGAGTTAAGAGAGTTTTCTCATGGCCAGTTACGGTAGTATGAAGATCCTTTAGGGAAACATGAACTTGCACAGTCGTCGTATGAATGCGTCATCTGTTCTGACAACTGACGAGTAGAGCTTCGGTCTGTCAGTTCGTCACAAATACTGCTTAACACATTTCTCAGTCTTTGTATGTGATATGGGGCGGGTCATCTTTTTTTAATGTCTTTCACAGGGACACACGTAACCTTTCATGCAAATTTGTCTAGCTAGATATTCATGGAATTTTTTATTAAAAGATTTGTTTTTTTAATTGTGTGATGGTGTCACTCCAGGTTCAGTTGTGTTTATGACGATTTTAACGTGATAGTTTGAAAAAGAATAAACTCACATTTCCCAGCAACTTTTCCGCGTGAATCACAAGTTTGTGGAGTTGTTACAAGTCAGCTGAAGAGGAAATGTTCTTCTTATTTCCCCCCCCCCTAAAAACTAGCAACAACCAAATAAACAGCAACCTACAAGGATTACTCTAGACCAGTGGTTCTCAACCTTTTTGGGGTCCTGGACCCCCTGCGTATTTTTGATCTACCCTGAGGACCCCTCCACCTGATCTTGGGGGAGGGAGGTTACAATTTGATAGAAACAGTAGAAACTGCATTTTAAATTGCATTATAGCATTTATTCACTCTTGGGGGCAAAAATAAGAGCTTTCAGTTGTAACTTAGATATAGTTAACAAAACAGAATTCTTATGCAGTAACTTTCAGATATATGTAACAAAACAGAATATGTATGCAGTAACTTTCAGATATATGTAACAAAACAGAATATGTATTCAGTAACTTTCAGATATATGTAACAAGACAGAATATGTATTCAGTAACTTTCAGATATATGTAACAGCAGCATTTTTAATGCAGTAACTTTTAACAATGCAAACGGGAGCGAGATCTCTTATTAAAATACAATAAATTACACTTGTGAAACAGATGTAATTAGAGAAAAAAGTCCTGTTACCCTTTACAGTTTAGGTAGATAAAGGTCTCAGTCACATTTGAGTAAAATAATCCTATTTCTATAAATGTCATAGGATCTTTTTTTATAAAGATATTTTATTTTCACGGACCCCTTGCAATTACACCACGGACCACTAGGGGGTCCGCGGACCCCCGGTTGAGAAACACTGCTCTAGAGCATAACTTCATTGTGCGTGTGTGTGTGTGTGTGGGGGGAGCTTCTCACTGCATTACAGTTGTTTTTACAGATATCTTGACAAGCTATCCTTTAGAGAATGTCACTTAAAGATAGGAGACAGGACTATTTAGGAACCTGCTGTATTTAAGAGTCAGTCAGCAATTGATTTGACGATCAACATGTCGATGGTCAATCACTGAATTTCAGTGTGGATGAAATTCCTTCAGACGCCTGAACCACAACGCAAAATGTGCTGAGGTGACAGGGTTTCAAAAGTGGATGTCATTCTGCAACCACAGACGGAGTGAAAGAGCTTTGACTCACGCTATCTTCTGGCCAGCTGTAGACTGGAACTCGTTCCGAGAAGTTTCACTTCCCATTGCCAGTGATTCTGGGAATGTTTGGCCAATGACATCAACCCTTCTGCTCAACGAGGCTGGTGTGGTGTTGTTTTAACGGGGAAACTGCACATCATCACGTCGTAGATTGTTCGTTGTGGACGTGAAGAGGTTTCAAACTCTCCCTTGTGGAGGGACCACATCATCCATAAGCGGTCGGAGAGAGCGAGCATCTGGTCAATTCTGAGCAAAATACACGATCAGGGCAGTGGACCTGAAAAACATGGCGCATTTAAACTTTGAAATAATAAGTAGGCAGATATAACTCTGCTGTTGGTGATAACACCGGTCACGTGGTATCAGCATCAGTACGTGCAAAGAGGTTTAAAGATGGGCAAGAACGTAACGAGGCACACGGTGACTTCCTCACACTTGACTTGGGTCAAGGTCCATGTAATTATTGATGTATTTTATCTATGTCAGTGGTTCATTTGGTGAGCAATTCAAACTGTGTAGAACTTATCCCCCCCCCACACACACACCTCCCCATTTCGAATGACTGTCCTCCACATTGAGGAGAAATTGACAGTCATCGGCAGTCAATTCGCTCCACCTTCCTCTTTTGTTCCACCTCCAGGCATTGGGCCTGAGACCTTCATTATTAGTTATTTCCGGCAGCCATACCAACCTGTACCCTGGCTCTGCCAAACGAGGGAAGTTAAGCAGGTACGGGCTTGGCTAGTGCTTGGATGGGAGCTCTCCCGGGAAAACGTCCAAGTTGCTGCCGGAAGTGGTGTTGGTAGGCCAGTAGGGGGCAGTCTTCCCTATGGTGCTAATAAAAACAAAAACAACCAACGCCCCAGTGCGTGACGGGGACACTGTGCTGTAGGACAGTGTTTCTCAACCGGGGGTCCGCGGACCCCTAGTGGTCCGTGGTGTAATTGCAAGGGGTCCGTGAAAATAAAATATCTGTAAAAAAAAGATCCTATGACATTTATAGAAATAGGATTATTTTACTCAAATGTGACTGAGACCTTTATCTACCTCAACTATAAAGGGTAACAGGACTCTTTTCTCTAATTACATCTGTTTCAAAAGTGTAATTTATTGTATTTTAATAAGAGATCTCGCTCCCGTTTGCATTGTTAAAAGTTACTGCATAAAAATTCTGTTGTTACATATATCTGAAAGTTACTGAATACATATTCTGTGTTGTTACATATATCTGAAAGTTACTGAATACATATTCTGTGTTGTTACATATATCTGAAAGTTACTGAATACATATTCTGTTCTGTTACATATATCTGAAAGTTACTGCATAAGAATTCTGTTTTGTTAACTATATCTAAGTTACAACTGAAAGCTCTTATTTTTGCCCCAAAGAGTGAATAAATGCTATAATGCAATTTAAAATGCAGTTTCTACTGTTTCTATCAAATTGCAACCCCCCCTCCCCCAAGATCAGGTGGAGGGGTCCTCAGGGTAGATCAAAAACACGCAGGGGGTCCAGGACCCCAAAAAGGTTGAGAACCACTGCTGTAGGAGATGCCGTCCTTGGGATGAGACGCCAGAAAACCTCAGTTTCACTGCCTCTCCAGAGATACAGAAACCATAGAGAACAACTGCAGGTGTTTTTCACGTGCTGTCCAGTACAGCTAGAGAAAATTGGTGAATTTGCCCTTTAACGCTAGCTCGGTTCACCCTACTACTTTCGGCTGCTCCCGTTAGGGGTCGCCACAGCGGATCATCCGTTTCCATTTCTTCCTGTCCTCTGCATCGTCCTCTGACACACAAGTCACCTGCGTGTCCTCTCTCACCACATCCATTGACCTCCTCTTTGGCCTTCCTCTTCCCTGGCAGCTCCATATTCAGCTCGGTTCAACCTCTTGCTGCAAAAAAAGCAATCGTTCGATTCCACTTTAGTCTCATTCCTCACATTCCCAGTCCAAACACTCAAGTGAGCAGCATGCAATCAGCTCTCCTCTTTATCTCCCAGAACAACCTACTTGATCCACGTCAGTCTGGGTTTAAGACTGGTCACTCCAACGAAATCGATTTTCTTGCAGTTACTGAGGCCCATCAGCCAAAGCTGCTGATGAGTCCTCAGTAGCCAACCTCTGACCTACAGCACCTGCTGCATTTGACACAGTATAGAGTAGAATAGAATATGCTTTATTAGTCATTTTGTATATACATACAAATGAAATTTGCTCTCTGCATTTCACCCATCCTAGCTGTGCAGCTAGAAGCAATGGGAAGTCACCGTGCAGCACCCGGGGACCGACTCCAGTTCTTCTTTCCATTGCCTTGCTCAGGAGCACAGACAGGAGTATTAACCCTAACATGCATGTCTTTTTTGATTGTAGGAGGAAACCGGAGCACCTGGAGGAAACCCATGCAGACATGGGGAGAACATGCAAACTCCACACAAAGGACCTGGGATGGCCTGGGGTTTGAACCCAGGACCTTCTTGCTGTGAGCCAATAGCGCTAACCACTGGGCCACCCATTACCAAAGTCTGCAGTCTGACACTGTTGAAATAATGGCTTGGGACTAAAGTGGCTCAAATCATCCTTGACAGGGAAGTCATACCATCCTATCATGGGGGGGGGGGGGTCAGGTGTCACTTCCACCTGCAGGTTAAAACAGTTGTGGCTCAAGGTTCAGTAATTGGCCCATTCCTTTTTACACTCTACACCACTTCAATTGGGCCAATCATCTGTAAATTCCTTCCATTCGTATGCTGTTGACAAGCAACTCTATCTTTCTCTTCTGCCAGAAAACACTAAGATGTTGGTGAGGGATGCTGCTTGTCTCTTGGTGCAGACATATCTCTTTGGATGAGGGAAAGGCACCTCCACCTCAGTTTGTCCAAAACTGAGTTGCTGGTCATCTGTTCCTCCATGTCCAGGGACATATTGATCAGGCTTTCATTTTCTGACCTCATGACAGCCTTATGGCTATATTCTCCTGAAAAATCAGATAGTACCTATCAGAACATACTGGCGAGCTCCTGGTCCAAGCTCTAGAAGGCCCAATGCCATCATCCCGCGGTTAGACGACTGCAATGCACTTCTTGTTGATCTACCAGCCTGTGCAATTTAACCACTGTGAATAAGAAAGATGCTGCGCACTTGGTTTTCACCCCGTCTTGATGCACATGTCACCCCTGTGTCCTTACACTGGCTCCCTGTTGCTGTACGCATAAAATTTAAAACCTTGTCGCTGGCATACCGGCCAGTTCAAGGAATTGCACCAGCTTGCCTGCAAACCCATATTAACACGTACACTGCTGTTCACCCTCTTTGCTCTACTTCTCCATCTACAAAAAAGTGACTAGGTATAGATCCAGATTTCTCTCCCAAAGAATGGTAGAATGAACTCTAGGACTCCATCAACTATAGACCCACGTCACTCAAGAAAGGCCTAAAAACCTCCCGTCTCCAGGCCCACCGTAACTTGAGATAGTCCTCTAAGCATGACTCGTAAACTGATTTGTGGGTGACATTGTACAGCCAATGTGTTAAGTCACTACTATTAATGCCTACTCTCAATATTGTGCAGTTCTACTACTTGCACTTGACATGATGACACACGCTCTTGGCTATGATATCTGTGATACTTAGGCGCGAAATTGTCCAACCACTTTGTAACTTGAATCTCTCACTTTCTACTGATGATCTCAGGCCAGTGTTGTAGTACTCGAGTCCAGGACTCGGACTCGAGTCCGACTCGAGTCCTGATTTTCAGGACTCGTGACTTGACTTGGACTTGAGCACCGATGACTCGGACTTGGACCCGAGCATTGACTGCATTCGGGCTCGGAAGTTGGAGATGAGGACTCGGACTTGTTGATAAAGACCGTTTGTTTGGCTATTGTGTCACAAAGTAAATAAACTCCCTTTGAAATGGTGACAGCTGTGTCATTTTGGTTTCATGTAGACCTTTTTTATTTGTATGTCAGCTTTTTTTACGGTGCCAGAGTGGAGCACTGGAGCCCATCTTGGAACTCAACTCAGACTCAACCTTGATGACTCGGGACTCAGGTAATGGGGACTTGGACTTTTCTCCGGTCACTCGGACTCGAACACCGGGGACTCCAGACTTGACTCGGACTCAAGGTTTAGTGACTCGACTACAACACTGTCTCAGGCGCACTAACGCCTTTTATACTGGGCAGGACATGCTGCCTTGGCCATGATGTGACCGCTCAGTGTTGTATGATGCCTGCTGGTGACACATGAATTTATCCAACAGCTTTTCTTACAAGTTGCTATGCGTAAAAACGTCTGTTAAATGGGTAAATGTGAATGCAGAAAGTCAGGAGGATCGAATGCCGTTAAACCTGCCATCAGAGGAAAGCACCTTCAAATAAGGGAGAATCACAGGACGGTATTACGGCGTATACATTTTGTCCTTCTGGATAACTGATGATGATTAAGTCGTCAAATTCAGACACCAAAGGTTACAGAACACCATCTGCAGGTTACGCTTTGAAACACATAATTGCGCCCCCTGATAACTAAAGTCTTGGTTTTGTTGTAAGAATTTTGAAGAAATAATCATGAGGAACAGTCGGTAAGCAATCACGTTATTGGCAGACCGAAATTGCCGTGGTATACAGGGAATCTGCCACAACAAGAAGTTAAAAATACATCTAGAAGATTTGTTTTGGCGATTATGGCCCCCTGCAAAAGGTCAGTGGCGTAGGCGCAGTGCTGGCTAAGCCTCCAGCAGAGGGCAGTGTGGACCACTCTGGCAAAGACAACGCTTCCTCGCAGCACAAGCACACAAGCTTCAACTGCAATCCTGTGAGCGAGTGTTTGAGACCATGGCCTTCACAACACGTCCCCTTTCCGTAGGCTATACCTCACTGCTAACCTGCATGGATAAGAGGTCACGAGACTGTGGGTAAAGAGTAAGGCCAGACAAAGCACAGGGACACCTTTCTCGAAGGATAATTGTCCGTCGTGTATGTTTTACAGTTTTTGCCATCGTGCATATCATTTCACTTGACTGGGGACATCTTGGACACGGGGACCACCGCTGGACCCAGCTTTGCGATGGCCTCTTACGGGGCAACGCGCATCAGACACGTTCCAACGAGCACGATTCAACCCGGCTTTCTCTAAACCACATTGCTGAGTTATTTCCTGGTTCAGTTTGCGGGAATCAGCAGCCTACGCTTACCATAGATAGCAGTAAACGCTGATAAATCACCCCGCCAGCACAACCCGAGACGTCACCATGGAACATCATGTTCGGTGTACCTGAGTCACTAGGGTTTGTTTGTCATTGGGAGGACGGGTTTGTGTTGGGCTCATGTCCACATGCTGCGTAAGACACCGTCGTAAAGCTGTGTCCGGCGGCGACCCCCCACCCAAAATCTAGAGGGAAAAAAAACGACACCGTAGCCGATATGCACGACGGCAAATGGCTTGTTAAAAACAGAATCGCCCTTTCCAGCCTGACAAGTCAGCTCAAAATAAAACCGACAAACTTCTGTCAGGAAGAAGGGTGTTTTTTAATTCAGATCACTCCTCATGTTATTGAAAACTCAAGCACATTTTGCCACAGCTTATGACAGCTTATTCCATGTGAAAAGCATTAACACAACAAGCATATGCTGAACACTGTACCTTTGAGAGGAATTAACTGCAAAAACCAGAAATGAAGTCTCTCGGATGCTTGGTTCCTGCCTGGAGTCATTTTCTAAAAATGTCCCCCTTTAATGTAAGTGTTCTTCACCAGAAAGGCGAGAGTAACGAAAGCGCAATCCCTTGCAGCACGACGTCATCACATTCAAGGTCAGCTGGGTCGCCCAGGTTCGAGGAAAAGTCAGGAAGAGGATCGCCGAACCTTTCCTCGTTTCCATAAACATGGATTTTTTTCCACCCATTCTTGCAGAAGTCTTCCACCCGGCTATGAACACACGCACACACGCGCGCACGCACACACACACACGCACACACACGCTCTCTATTATAGGCCACTTTTTCAGGACAGAGCACTTGAAAGCTGATTGTAGGGGACCAGGGCTTCCCACTAGCTGGGGTCCGACGGTTTGTTGAGCTCCACCTTCACACCTTTTTCTCCAGCACCTAGACCCGCAAAGAGAAACAAAGGACCAAGTCAGCCACTCGTGTTGTAACCGTGTGCGACACAGAGGTGGACGAAGGAAAAAAAAAATGCAACAATTATACAAAATGAAGTGGTCAATGGGGGGGGGGGGGGGCATCTACCATGAGTTCCATCCATCCATTATCCAAGCCGCTTATCCCATTTAGGGTCAGGGGAATGCTGGAGCCTTTCCCAGCGGTCACTGGGCGGCAGGCGGGGGAGACACCCTGGACAGGCCGCCAGTCCGTCACACGGCCGACACATTCACACACACCTAGGGACAACTGAGCATGGCCGATTCACCCGGCCTACGCGGGTCTCTGGACTGTGGGAGGAAAACGCATGCAGACACGGGGAGAACATGCAAACCCTACACTGGAGGACGAGCCCCCCGGGGTTGGACAACCCCGGGGGGCTCGAACCCAGGACCTTCTCGCCGCGAGGTGGCCGCACTAGCCG